>NC_056734.1:185826882-186126882 GCF_019279795.1 Protopterus annectens
CAAGTGAGCCATGAAAAAATGTAGTTTATTGAAACTACTTAAGACTTCATAAAAAGCTTAATAAAACAGACCGGTTTTGGCCTGGGTTTAACCTGGCCTTCTTCAGTGTATAACAGAAAAAAGCATACCAAATGAAAAAAGTCTTATATGGTAAATCAAAACATTTGATTGACTGACAAGAAACATCATAGTCATTAAACTCATGAATATTCATTATGCACTAAGTAATATTTAGACATCACAGAATTGAACTCATAAATATTCATTAAGCCCTGGATTAAATAGGGCACCAAGTTTGGTAATCCATTTCTTTTCTTTTGTATCAAGTTTGTGGTGCCAACCAGATTTATGGGTTCGATCACCAATGAGTTTATCAATAATAATAAAATGAAATTTAGCTGTTTGATGTTTGAGTGTGTGTTTATATAAAGCATTGGTAGTTCTTTTGCATTTAATGTCACTCAAGTGCTCTGACATACGTAACCTGAAAGGCCGAGAGGTCTGTCCAATATAAAAAGATTGGCAACTACAACAAGCCATATAGATAGCCCAGTCAGTGTTACAGTTGGCAAAAAATCGAATGTCATATACTGTGCTACTGTTTTTACTACTAAATTCTTTTGATTTCAGAATATGTTTACAGTTGATGCAATGACCACAAGGGAAACAGCCAATAAGTTTGTCACCCATAATGGTGGTCGGATACAGCTGAGGTAGTACAAAATCAGAATGATGTTTGTAATGATTGAAATGTGCTGCTAGGTTTTTTCCTTTACGAAAAGAAAAAGAACATACATTGGGAATTATCGTATTGATATTACCATCCGCCTTCAATATGTTCCAATTGTCCTTAATAATGTCCATAAATCTATTAGTATTTCTACCAAATGTTGTAGTGAAACTTAATATGTTTTTTGACAAAGATTTCTTCTTATATGTCAATAAATCATGTCTACGTAGACCCGAAGCATGGTTTTGGGCCATAGTAACATACCCTGAGCTATAGCCCCTATTGATGAATCTATAGTATAAATCCTGAGAGTGATGTTTAAAACTAAGATCATCCGAGCAATTACGTCTAATTCTAATAAACTGTGATTTAGGAATGTTTCTGGCTATATGTTTTGGATGATAGCTGGAGGCATGGAGTAGGGTGTTATATTGGGGAAACTTCCTACATACTTCAGTATTCAAGGTATTATCCTGATTCCTTGTGACCAAAACATCCAAAAACGTTATGGAGTTCTGGTCATAGGTAATAGTAAATTGTATTCCCCATTTATTATCATTTAAATATTCCATAAATTCACGGAGATACTCAATGTCAGATCTCCACACCATCCAGCAATCATCCAAATACCTCCGCCAGATATCAGTCTCAGGCAAAAACAGATTATGAGTATCATCATATATCAAAATCTCCTCAATGTATGCCATAAATAGATCAGCATATATGGGGGCAAAGGATGCCCCCATCGCTGTACCTTTGATCTGTAAATAACATTCCTTATCATAGAAAAAGACATTTTTCGTAAGTACATGCTCGGTGAGATTAATCAAAAAAGTATTAAAACCAGGTTGATAAATATTTGACTTGTAAAGCCAATATTCAATGGCATCAAGACCAGCCCAATGAGGGATGTTGGTGTATAGTGAGCTTACATCTAGTGTGCATAACCACCAATTTCCCTCTATCTGCATGTCATTAACAATGCTTAAAAATGTAATGAGTATTAGCAAACTCTTAATGATGACTGCACTCTTACATTGTCAATTAAGGATATAAATTATGATTGTAAAGTGTTTTCTAGAAGGCATCACATAAGACTAGTCTGTACCTTGTTTCATGTTAGTCTTAGATTTTGCACATTTTACTCAAGGTGTAATCTCATCTTGCTGCCATTCTGCTCTGAACAATAAATGTCTTGCCTTGAACTATTTTCATGTCTTAGTGGATTGTCTTAGTGGACAGTAATAAGAAACCTCTTAACAACCAGGCCAGTTATTACCTTAAAGGATCTCTGCTTAGCCAAATTACCACATGCACAGTTCTCAGTGTGTCGTTATAGACAATAAGCTGAAAGCTGATAATCAAAAGATATATAAAGGTAAACAGTTCAACCAGAACTGCTTTGCAGTCACTACAATTATGCATTATATTCTTGTTGGAGCCTTTTTCTGTGAGCTTGATTAGCTTTCCTGTTGAATTATCTGCCAGATAGTGATAACCCTATATAAGATACTTTAGTAAACCAAATAGAAATGATTCAAAAGTGGAAGACAAACAAAGTAATAAAATAGTATTTAAGCACTTAGATTTGAATTCAGGACTAACTCAATTAGTAAAATGTCACTGTACAACATGTACAGATTTTGAATAATAATATGAAGTGTTTGTTATAGAAATATTTATTTAAAAACACCAATAATCCAACAAATTCTATTTACATAAGAAACATATTAAACACATTTAGAAATTGTATATATAAATACCTGGCAATAAAGCATGATGCCTTACATTATTACCTCTAGTGCTTAACACCAGAATGTGCAAATAGACTGAACGTTCAAAAAATGTGAAGCGTAAAAATACAGATTTAATCTTTTGACTTCAAATGTTAAGAGAGAATAAAGTGCTTACTACAGACTATTGAATGGGTAAATATGATGTTCTTGTGGAAAACTGGTTTTGGTACCAGTCAATAGACAGTTTTAATCTCTAAAGTTTATTTAATGTCAAATATAGTTAAAAAATCTTCCCGTTCCTAATTTTCTAAACAGTCTCAAAATAAATGCTTTAACAGTGAAATCATATTTATATAATTAAAAACTGTACATTTCATAGAATCACAGGATCATAGAAAATACAAGGCAATTGTGCCAGCAGGCCATTAACACTTTGCCAGTACCTACTTCCCACTTCAAGGAGAGAGAGGCCAGTCATATCAGGGGTGAATTTATGAATTCCCATCCAGTTAGCTAGCTCCCTTTTATTTATTAATTAATTTAATTATTTATTTTTATTTTTCTTGACCAGGAAAGTGCAAATGAATAGGAACCCTTTTTCAGAGGAGGCCCCAGGAAGAAAAGCTCCACATAATTTCACATACAGTGTTATATAGTAATTAAAGACAGTGAATCTCACTACTTAATTTGGAGGAAGTTTGTTACAGAAAAGTGGTAGGTGCTACATGGTAAATCTGTCTTGCCAGCTAGTTTCATTTATTTATTTGTTTAAATGGATTTATATCTCACGTTCCAGTATTTGTAGGACTGTTTTATTTATGAACGTATATAGGGTTTTGTACTACTGGATCCATTATGGCCAATAAGCAAGGCATATATCACCCCAAAGAAGTCTATAGATACTGAATACAGGAATAGAGCTTCCAGTCTCTCCTAGCAGCTTAGTTGTTTTAAGCCCTTGATCTTTTTAGTTAAGAACCTCTGTGGTCTAGCCACGTGCTTGGTATGTCTTGTTAGATACACCCCTAGAAGGCATAGTAGTCTATGACAGGGCTAATCAGTTCAGAATACAAGGGGCTAAGAACTTCTTTTAATATACAAGATATACCTTTTGCAATGAGTTATGCAAGGTAAAAGGACTTTCTAACCACTTTTGCAACATAACATTAAACAAGAAGGAACTATCTGCCCATGTTCCAAGATCTTACTACATTCTCATTTTGTAGTGGGATATTGTCTATACTAGAGGGAGAGATTGTTTACTGAATACGACAATACTGAATCCGCATTTAATACACCATTTTAACAAATGTAAAATTGTTTTGGACTGTCTGTGTGTCAGAGTGAGATGTCAGGATGACACCCAGTTTACAATCATCTGGAAAACTGGTTAACCAGCGATCCTCATTTGTGATTTGGAGATTGAAGAAGTAGAGGCCAAACAGTAGAGCTCCCAAGACAGAACCCTAGGGAATTGCAGTGGACACCTTCATGCTCTCTGAAGAAGTACACACCACCCTTACTGTGTTGTTTTGTATTTCAGTCAGTTTACAATTTACCTGACTACATAGGGGATCAATCTGGGGTGCATTTAGTTTGTTTATTATGTTGGAATGAAGTGTAGTTTCAAGGTACACGGTATATCAGCATGTCACCTGTCCATTGTCTATGTCACTCTCTCAAAGAAAGTTTACCAGATTCATCATGCAGGATCTACCCTTGACAAAACCAAACTACTGGCAGTCAAGACTGATAAGATTTGTGATATCAGTGTTAATCAGGTCCACTATGATGTGTTCTATATCTTTGCATATGAGACTCATCATACTGATGGCTCTGTAATTTCCAGGGTCAGTGGTGGGGCTATCCCTTGTGTGCATCACCACAGATGTGCGCCTTACCTGTGGAACAAAACTAGGCTGAATAGATTAAGGGGGATAAAAAACCTTCAGGGATATGTGGGGGTTTTATAGTAATCTCTGGAGTGAAGTTTATACTGAATTTGTTTGCTGGTATGTTTTTAATATCCTGGTCTGACCACATATTTCCATTTTGAATGAGCTCTAAGCAATGTTGAGTGTTATTCCTTATCTTCCTGCTGTAACTAAAGAGTAATTTGTAGTTGTCTTAAGCTTCTGATGCTAGTGTGTTTTCATGGGATTTCGTTGTTTCCCTGATGCTATAGTTCTTTTCCTTTGATAACCTCTTTATCTTATCCTTGATTTGGGTAATTTTATTTTTGCTGCATATGGAATGAGAGGTGCAGTCTATTATTGGCAAAGCAGTTTTGATTGTCAAGCATTTTATGTCACACTGATATTTACTGGAACCACCTATAATGACACCAGCTATTTAGCCATGAGTTAAAACTAATTATCTTTTCTTTGTATGTTGGCAATATTCTTCATGAAGGAAGGATTCCACTCAATGCCAAGGTCTCACCTGTATGGAGAGCTCTGACATGTCTATCTGCATATCCCTCTTGGGTTTGTGCCACCTTGTTTGCCCCACATGGACCACCACCATGTCATAACCATAGTTTTCTGGTTTAAAGTCCTTGAGGGCACCTAAAACATTGGCTGTCATATTTTGTGAAAGACACTGTCATCCTGCTTTTATCTAGTTTCGTGAGAGTAGATTCAGTGCGCCGGACTATGTAGCCACCAATCACTAGTGCATTTTTATTTGAGTCTGCCTAGTGAATTGTTTTGGGATGATCTACCACATGGTGGCTCTTAGCAGTGGTTGTACCAGTATGCTTTGTATTGCTTAGGTTATGCTGGGCACTATTGTTATTGGGCCTTGGAGGCTTGGAAAATGACTTTTTGGACAGTTTCAGTGTATGATAACTTAGAGTGAGTTTGTGTGGAATGCTAATTTTGTGGGTGTTGCTCACAGGATATGTCAGACTGTGAGAGGGTGACTTCCAGTTTAATTAGGTATTTGCATCTCTCACAAATAGTGCTGAGTTAAGTGATAATTCATTGCCTGTGAGCATCAGGCAACTCTTATCAAAGATAACTATAGGGATTATGCTTTCCAAACAAGTGATTCAACTTTAACTAAACAGATAAAAGTTATTGTAATATCCTCAAAAAACTAAAAGATCTATGCTGTGTACCTTCCCGTACAGTAATATTAGCCATTTCCTTTTTTTTGGCCCTTTTAATAAAATGACACTATAACTTCATGCTTCCATGAAAACCTTAACCTCTGCCCTTTATCTATTTCTGAAACCTTTTAGCAGTCATGTTTTCTCATGCTGAATGACATCCTGCTCTCTGTATGATGGCTGTACTACTGTTGGACCCAAACATTTTTATATTTAGTGCATCCTAAACATATCCAAATAAGCTAGGAAGGTTGAATAGTTACCCTCTCTATCCAGGCTCCTTAAGCTTATACTACTGCACATTTATTTATTTATTTAACATTTGTTGACCAGGAAAGTCTGACTAAGACAGTGCCTATTTTCAATGGAGGCCTGGGGAGAAACGCTCCAGGTGCATTTCTTTGGAATGTGGGAGGAAACCCAGGCGAATGCAGGGAGGACATGCAGACTCTGCACAGAAGGCATCCCAGCCAAGAATTGAACCACAGAACTTCTTGCTGTGAGATGACAATGGTAACTGCTGCACCACTGTGCTGCCCAACATTCTGAGAGTTATTTTACTTGGGGACATTCAACCTAACCCTGGGCCACCTGGATTATCATTTACCAAAAGAAAGTGAAGAATTTGTAATAAATCATCACTTACTATGAGTCTCAGAGGCTCAGTATTTCAGAAATCATTTGTTCACTAATGTTAGAGCCAAATCAGTGATTTCATTTTGAGGAAGGTATTTATAAGAAATGCAATACATGCAACAGAGCATAGGTTGAGTCCTGTCTTTTTCTGCTACCCTTACTGTGTGCCATAGTTGTTTTTTTCAGTCCATGAGGAATAATCATACATAATAAATGTTTATTTATTTTTATTTTACTTTGAGCAGGTTAGTGTGATGGTCCACCTTCCACCACCACCACTGATTTGCACATGGTAGCTTCACTGATAGTCCCGGTAATGGCTTTTATCTGGATGTATAATACAGGACT
Source organism: Protopterus annectens (assembly GCF_019279795.1). Lineage (NCBI taxonomy): Eukaryota > Metazoa > Chordata > Ceratodontiformes > Protopteridae > Protopterus > Protopterus annectens. Next base: position 185,833,445 of record NC_056734.1, read on the forward strand.
CATAGGGACACCTGACAGCAGTACTACCAGCTCCTGTAATGCTACCTATCATTGAACGCACGTGTTGGATGTGAAGGAAAGCCTATTCCTCAAAGCAAATCAATCTGAATACCTCCATCATAAAACAAAAACATAAGAGCACCAAACTGTTTATTACTTAATGCTTTTAGGTATTCATTGTCCAAACTTCATGTTTTATATGGATTGGTTGACCAGCAAATGCTGTATGGTGCCTATATGAGGTTAACTGCAGTTCTAACCTGGCAGGAAACTCTGCTTAGAGGTGTTGGATTTCTTTTCTGCACTGCATTCCACACAGAAACTCCCATATTTTGACAGCATTTGTTCTTCTTGGCTGACCCATTTTACCATTCTCTCATTTCCCTGGAGGTCCAAGTGTACCCCTTCAAAGAAAAATGAAACAAAACACTCAGGCTAAAGAAATGCCAAAAAATCAAACTTTAAAGTGCAAAGCTTTTGCACATAGCCCTTCTTCTGTGCATAAACTACATGAAACAAACCATTCATATTTAAAAGAATTTAAAAACCCATGTGACACAGCCCCCCAGTCACAGTCTATTAGGAATTAATAAATTAAAATGCATATTAGTTTACTTATAAACAATCTAATATTTCCACAGACTACATAATCCTAAAAATATCATAGGATCATAGGAGGATACTAGGCTAATGGCCCCTGGGGCCCTTAAAAGCCTAGCCAAGAGCTGATCCTCAAAAAAGAAACCTCAGTAAGCACCTGTCACCTCTATCAATGAAAGACACAGGTGGAACCCCTGAGACAAATTTGTGGCTTCCCATCCATTCATCAAGGCTGTGCTTGAGGAGGGTCAAAGAGGTACTCTGTTTGATGTGTATGGGAAGTCTATTCCATAGATGGGGCAGTCTCTGGGAGGCAAACCTGTCTCTCCACCAGGTTTTGTTAATGTCACATATTAGATTTAGGCTTTTTGAGCAGGTAATGTGTGAAGAGTTAGACTTACAGATATGGAGCATCTCTACTAGGACAGGGTCCAGGATTGCCTTGTAGGTGAGACACAGATCACCTCTGAGCAATCTGTATGATACTGAGTAGAGTGATAGTGATATGAATCTGTCCACATAGGGCAGGTGTTGGATGCCATGGATTCTCTTTGTAAGGTATTTCTGTGGCCTTTCCAGTTGGTGCAGGTGTTTGGAGAGGTACATACCAAACGGGGCATTGTACTCAATTATTGGCCTAATGAGAGAGGAGTACAAAGAGGTAATAACCTCCTCTTTTCTGGATGCAGTCCCTTTATTATGACATGAAACAAGGAAAAGGCTTTTCACTGACCACTACCGCTACATGATGGTCAAATGTGAGATTGTTGTTAACCTGTGTACCCAGGTCTCTCACCACAGGTTGTGTGCTTTGGGGGGTTGCCATGGATGTGGTAATCAGTAGGGGCCATGTTTTTTGCTGAATGAAATAATACAGTTTTTTGCATTTAACTTAAGGCCATGACTTTGGCACCAGTCATTTGTTGCTGTGGGACCCTCTTGTAGTATGTTAACATCATTTGGGGAGTCAGTGACAGCACCCAACTTACAGCCATCTGCAAACGTGGTCAGCCACAACCCTTTTGTCTTTCCCTGGACCTCTGAGAAGTAGATGCCAAACAGTAGGGGTCCCAGGACAGATCCCTGGTGAACACTAGTGACAAGTCTGCTGTCGGAGGTGAAGGCACCTTTTGTGACCTTGTGGGTCCTATTGTTGAGCCAGTTGGCCACCCACCTGATGGGATAGGGATTTATGCCAACTTGTGTTACCTTCTTGATGATGCCTGAGTGGGGGATTTTGTCAAAGGCTTTGGCCAAGTCAAAGTAAGCTGCATGAACTGACTTTCCCTCATCCAGGGCCTTGGTGACAGTCTCAAAGAAGTCAACCAGGTTCAACAGGCAATATCTGCCCCTGATGAAGCCAAACTGGGTGGGGTCAAGTGCTTGGAGATTGCCTATGTCCTTGTTTATGAGATCCATCATAATACGCTTTATGGCTTTATAGATCAGACTTGTGAAGTTAATGGGGGCGATAGTTTCCAGGGTTAGTAGTGGCACCACCTTTGTGCAAGGGGATGACAATGGCAGTTCTCCATTCTGCTAGAATGAAGCCTGTACTTAGGCTGTGGTTAAATAGGATGCTCAATGGCAAAACTAGTTCTTGCTGGAGATGGTGCAGAATACAGCCTGCGATACTATCGGGTTCAATGGAAGCTGTGTTATTTGCCTTGGATAGGGACTTTAACACTTGATCTACGGAGATGTGAGGTACAGGAAAAGTATCGGGGATGTCGAATGGGCCTTTGGGGGGTCAGGGAGTGAAGTTTGTGCTGAACCTGTCTACTAGCAGGTTGGCTAAGTCAACATGATTAGTGTAAGTGGTACCATTAAGTACTAATTCTGAACAAAACTGGGCTTTGCCATGGAGGTTTCTGATGTAAGCACAGGGAACTAATCTAAGGGGGCGGTGAAAGCCAACACATTCTGGCTAGGCTTATAGATGCCCTCGGGCAGCTAGCCTAGTACTTACCTATGAACCTATAAACCTATGGACTGAAGAAGGCTTTGTGGTTTCCCTTTGTTTCAGAGGCTAGTTTCAATTCATAACTGGCTTTGGAGGTTTTCACTAGTGATCTAATTTGCTTGTTAAGGCTAAGGAGGGAGTGTTTCCAATTGGGAATTTGTGCCTTTTTACCCTTGGACTACAGTTACTTCCTTTTGTTGTAAAGCCTGTTGATAGAGGATGTCCACCACATAGGTTTGTGTTTCCTTGAGGAGCAGGTTTTAGTTCTGTTGGGTATGGCTAAGTCCATGCAGTTGTACAGGTGCTTGTACACTGCATTGGCATACTGTTCAGCATAGGTCTCTGCATCCACTGAGGGGGGGCGGTGGTGTGAAGCTACTGATACCCTCCCTTAGGAGGTTGTAGTCAGCTTCTGAGAATTTGTTAGCCTGGTTACGGCTGGAGGAGGGGACTGGGCAAGATAGAAACTTCAAATGAGACAGACTGATGTTCTGTTCTCAGCAGGGGAAGAACTTACTATGGGAGTGGTGCAACGGTCACCCATGTTGGGGGAGAACCAAGTCCAGAATGTTATCTCCCCTTGTGGGGGATGAAATGAGCTGGTCTAGTGTATTAGAATTGATGAACTCAAGGAATCATTGGGTGAGTGCATTAATGCAGGAATATTTCACCCAGTCTATGGTGGGCTAGTTAAAGCCACCAAGGATCAGGGTGTTAGGGGGTATCTTGTTGGAGTCAAGTAGGTCCACATAGGAGAAGTGGGTGTCTTGAGTCATGGAGGTAGGCCTATAGCTGGCTATAACTCTGATGGGTGTCTTGCCAACTGTCAGATGCACCTGGAGTATTACTGGCAAACCAGTCTGGAGGTGTGCTTGTCATTCATGAAGATACAGAGTCCACCACACTTAGTCTTCCCAACCTCATTTTGGGGTTGAAATGTGTGGAATAAGGTATAGCCTGGTAAGGCAGGGGTGCTCTCCTCAGCCTTGAACCAAGTTTCTGTGACTGCACTTATGTCGGCATTTTCCAGTGCGAGGAGAGCTTACAGTGAGTGCATTTTGAATATATTCACATTAACCACAAAACAATGGATAACATATAGAGTTAAAGTCTAGAAAGAATGGAGAGTCAGTTCTATACAAAGCAATCTTTGAAGTGACTGAAATAAACTAAAAAAAGTTACATAGTTGCAAATAGAAGTTCTTTGCTAATCTATAAAACTCTCATACTAAAACCTCAAACTATACAGGCATGCCTCAAATTTGTTACTTAAACCTGGATGAAAATTTCAAACCAGTCCAGATCTTGAAAGAAATAATTATGATATTGCCTATTCCATGATTTCCCATTCCATAAACCCTGCTCTTAAAACACCACAGCAATAAAATAATAATTCAGATGCCCATCTAGCACTCTTAATAATACTTTTACCTTTGAACCAACATGTACCAATTTTATGTCAAAACTTTTACAGAAGTTAAAAACAAACAGTGTTGATAATTTACCTTCTGAATACTTGAACCTAGCTGCCAAAACTATTGCCCATACCATTTCAATACAAGAATGATATTTACCTATACTAATACATAACACCCGTATATAAAGGGCATGCAGGAAGTGCAAGGGACCTGCCCTCTCCCCGCAAAAACACTATTTTTTGTGATGCCGACTTCTAAATGAAAAGCTGTTTCAGCTTTCTGATATTCAATCTTCTCAGTTTTGATAATCTGGTCATTTGATCTTCTGACAAAGATCCCTAAATGCTACTCATAAACTTATCTTTACTTATCACTATTTAGACATTACTTTTTCCCAACTTACTTTATTCCTCCTCCAGCTTTACCAACTTCCAAAATGCTTAGCTACTAAAACTTGTGAAACATTATAATAATATCACTAATTTTGTGTCACATTCCTCATATAAAATATAAGGCATTAAAAAAATCAGTTTGCTAGATCTATAAGATTACATCTACCTATCACAATTAAAAGTGTCCTGTGTCATTCTTTACAAGTCAGACAGATATCCAGAATTAATCCAAACTAAAACAAAAATACAGCCCCTCTAGGTCTCTTTGACCCCAGTCAAAAGGTCAGTTATATGTCTTAAAATACCACAGTTACTATAGAGATTGTCAGCTACCCAAGTTTAAGTGGCAAAATACCAACTGACATTACCACAGGAAAAAAAATTATAAAGTCTGCTCTAATGAAGTAAAAAAAAAATCCTACAATTTAAATTGTTTTTGATTAACTTGACAACTCTTAGATGTTAACCTGCTCTGTTATACCATTATAGTCTTTGTTCTTTTATGCTTCCCTGTCTCACCATTGCTTTTTTTAATATCCTCTCTTTTTCCATTCCTACATGCTTCCTTCTTCCAAAATACCCTACCTCTGTCTTAGTTTTCTTTATGCATGCTATTCTCATGCAGTTTACTTTCCTCAACAATTTTACTTCTATATCTATCTCTATTAATGTTCTTCATTATTTATTTATTTATTTTATTTATTTTATTTTACATCTGTTTACCAGGAATGTCTGACTGGGGCCAGAGCTGTTTTTCAGCTGAGGCCCATGGAGGAAAAGTTCCAGTATATTCAACAAATTTAAAACAAATATTAACAGCATAATAAGGGTATGTAGTACAATAAGAAAAAAATCAATATATACAGAAATCGTCTATACAAAAAAATATAAAAATATTAAAAAAATCAGTTGTAACAACACTGTATATGCACATTGTACAGTATCAATTAATAGTATGAAATGCTGGACATAAACAAGAACATTGACATGTCTGACGCCAGCATATTAGCCAGTTGTATTTTCAAGGAGAAAAGCACAGTATCTATATGTTAGTATTGAGTAGAGTGGTGTGTGCAGAGTTTGAACACAAATATATAAATCATTCATAAGAGGTTATGAGCTTATTCATAAGTGGTTCATAAGAGACCATTAGTCTCATTATTCCTATATTTCTCCTCTAAGACTCATTTTTACAACATATTAGTTCTGTATGTCTTCTATTACACACTATGTGCATGCTAATTTGAGTTTGCTAAGCTATGTAATATGTTTATGATTAATAACCAGAAACAATGAATATATGTGTGCATATATGTATATATATATATATATATATATATATATATATATATATATATATATATATATATATATATATATATATATATATATATATATATTAATAACCAGAAACAGTAGCTCGAACATATTACAAGTTCGAGCCTCATATGGCCGAGACCATATGTTCAAACTTGTAAATATTTGATTGGACTGAATGGAGATCTCCGTACAGTGTGGAATGGGAAGATTTCCTTTTTCTGCAATGTAGTATGATCTCGGAGTTGGTATATTTAAGTAAGGGGGGTATGGGGGTGCAGGGGGGGGCATAGCCCCCACAGCTACACCAGTTTAATTTTTTTTTTGGTTTTTTTTGATTTTTTACTTCAATGTTCAAACTATTACAAGTTCGAACATATGGTCTTGGCCATATGTGGTTCGAACTTGTAATATGTTCGATCTACTGAAGTAGATCCATATATATATATATATATATATATATATATATATATATATATATATATATATATATATATATATATATATATATATTTGTGTGTGTGTATGCATATATCACTTATAAAACAATAATCCAAGATAATTTAACTTGCTCACTTTAAAAATTACCCAATTAATCTGTTGTACTAGTAACTATATTACATGTATACTTATCTTTGTGGAGCATTTCTCCCTGAAACTCCACTGAAAAGGGACCAAAATCTTAGGTCTATTTACTGGGAATAAATAAACAAATAATGCCATTTACTCAAAATATGACAATGGTCTTTGGAACAGGTATATTAATATTACATTAGTTTAATTATAGTTTGCTGTTTGTTATGATTTATCATTGCAATACATCTGCTACAGAACTGGGTCTCCTCATAATGGTAATTTTATCTGCACCATGGTAGGAAAACAAGTTGGCTGCAGATGAAAATCGTATCAGTATGGCAGACTCAGGAAGGCAGTTTCAGAGTATAACAGACTACAGAATGATACTAACAACACTGAGTGATGCAGGAAGAATAGTACTGCATAGATCTGGGTGGAGGTGCTCATTAACATTCATTCATTCTCCAATACACAATTACCTCTCCGTATGGCTATTTTTCTCCATTTCCTTATTACTCTGGTAGCTTTTCTTTGTGCTTTCTTGACTGGCTTAATATGGTTATGCCTGTAGGGAATCAGAAATTACTACAGCACTCCAGCTATGAAAGCTAAACTCTCCAAATACTGTTACTCATTGGAAATCACCAGTAGTGTGTTTTTTATATGCACACCAGCAGTGATTCCATTTGTGTTGGCTTTTAGGTTCATATGTTCATAGGTTGGTACTAGGCTATCTGCCTGAGGGCATTTATAAGCCTAGCCAGAGTGTGTTGGCTTTCGCCACCCCATTGATTAATTAACTGATCCTCTGTCAAGCAGAGCCAATAAAGTGATCCCAGGGGTGTGTTTTCTGTTACCCATCCACTTGTCAAGGTTTCTCTTGAAGAGTGTTAGTGAGGGGCTGTGCCTGATGTAATGTGGAATTTTATTCCAAAGCATGGGGTGTCTCTGTGACAGGAATCTATCCCTCCAGCATGTTCTATTTATTGTTGTGGCAAGGTTTAGCTCACTAGAGCATGTGGCTTGCAGTGACTTGGATTTCTTTAGGTGGAGCATGTCCAGCAATTCTGAGTTGGACATGGCTTTGTAAGTCAGGCAGAGATCACCTCTGAGTAAGCGATATGTCACTGAGTACAGCTGGAGTTTTTTCAGTCAGGCTGCATAAGACATATGTTTGAGGACAGTAATCCTCTTGGTGAGGTACTTTTGTGGTCTTTCCAGCTGTTGGAAGTGTCTTGTGAGGTACATCCCAAATAGGGCACTGTACTCTATGATGGGTCTAATGAGTGACGAGTAGAGGGGCGCTATAACCTCTTTATTTCTAGATGCGAACCCTTTAGTAATTAGATGGGCCACATAGAAGGATTTCCTAACTACTTTGGCAATATGATTGTCAAAGGAGAGATTACTATCTACCTGGGTCCCCAGATCTCTTATTACCTCTTCTGTATTAAGGGGGCTGCCACCTATGTGGTAATTCGTGGGTGTTTTGTTTTTCCCAAATGGGATGACTATGCATTTTTTGACATTTAATTTGAGGCCATGACTTTGACACCAGGTGTCCATCTCAGTAAGGCCCTTTTGGAGGATGTCCATGTCAGCCAGAGAGTCAATTATGGCTCCCAGTTTGCAGTCATCAGTGAACTTGGTTAGCCATAGTCCTCCTGTGTTTGCCTGTACTTCTGAGAAGTATATGCCGAACAGTAGGAGTCCCAGTACCGAGCCTTGCAGGACACCACTTGTGACTGGTTTAGAGTCGGACCTGGAGCCCACTATTCTTACCATGTGATTTCTGTCTGTCAACAAGTTGGCAACCCATCTCGTGACGTAGGGGTTTATGTTCAGGCTGGTGAGTTTTTCTGTAATACCCGAGTGGGGAATGGTGTTGAAAGCCTTGGCGAGGTCAAGGTAGGCTGTGCGAACCACCTTTCCCTCATCTATGGCCTTGGTGACTGTCTCGAAGAAGTCAGTCAGGTTTAGTAGGCATGATCTGCCCGTAACAAAGCCAAACTGGGTCAGGTCAAGTGTTTGGAGGTTCCCAATGTCATTGTTAATGAGTTCCATGATGATGCACTCCATAGCCTCGCAGTCCAGGCTAGTCAGGCTTATGGGGTGATAGTTACCAGGGTCAGTTGTGGCCCCTCCTTTGTGGAGAGGAATAACTGTTGCTGTGTGCCATTCTATGGGCACGTAGCCTGTGGAGAGGCTGAGGTTGAACTGCGTGTTTAGGTGGTGGGTTAGTTTGTTCTGTAGTTTGTACAAGACGCAGCCTGGGACACCATCTGGTCCCATTGACGCTGTGTTTTTTGGCTTTTGAAAGGGCTGTTTTCACCTGTGTGTATGTGATTTTTGGGACACTACACTTTTCCGGTATTGTTGTGGGCCCTTTTGAAGGTGAGAGGGGGTGGTGAAGTTTGCACTGAATCTATCTGCCAGGATGTTGGCAATATCAGTATGTTCAGTATATTTTGTGCTATTTTGCACTAGTTCAGTGCATATCTCTGAGATGCCACTTAGATTCTTAACATAGCTAAAGAAGGCTTTGTGGTTATCTTTTGATTCCTTGGCTATTTTTTCTTTCGAAGTTACCCTTGGATGATTTCATGAGGGACCTTAGTTTCTTACTGATACTGATCAGGGATGTCTTTCCTTCTTGGGATTTGCTTTTTTTCTGAATTAGTTTCCTCCTTCTATTGTATAGCCTGTTTATTGCAGGGGTCCACCAAACTGGTTTCCTTCTCTTAGAGGAGTGAATCTTGGTTTTGCTATGGATGGCATGATCCATGCATCCTTGTAGGTGCTTATAGAGTGCATTTGAAAAGGTTTCTGCATCTTGGGCAGCATTATCCTTTAGCGTGGGGCTGAGAAACTTACCACCTCTGTCTTAAGTAAAATGAAGTTAGCTTTAGAAAAGTTTTTTACTGTGGTTTCCTTAGTTGGGGTTGGTGGTGGGGTGTGGACATCCAGAGTGATTAGTTTATGGTCTGCTCTAACCAGTGATGGGTTGACCTCTTTACTCTATGGTTATGCAATAGTGGAGTTAGGATACATAAATAGCTATTGTGTGTAGAAGGTATAGCCCTATACAAAGAGGTACAGGTAGGCTGTACCCTGCAAAAATGCCCCATTTTCACATTACGGGCATGCATTTGGCTTCCATTTGAATAGTCTTCTGTAATTTACATTGCAATATATTGCCACTATGATATACAATCCTTGCCTGCACCATCAGCTAATTTCTATTAATCCTGACACAGCCTCTATGTGTATAATGATGCAAGTCATCATCATCATGAAACCACTTTTTCCCATTTTCTGCATGCGGTTGGGGTGTGGCGTCAATTGTCTCTGTCTGCCCCAATTCAGTGCTAGTTTCTGACCTTCGACACTCATGCCTGAATGTCACTGATCATCTCTCACACAGTCCATCTTTCTCTTTGCTGGATGCTCTTGTTTCCTCTTGCCTCTCCCAAATCAACTTCAACAGACTGCCTTCAGCTTTCCTGCACATGTATCCAAACCACCACTATCTGTTGGTGCAAGTACAAAAGAAAAAAAATAAAATTAAATCCTAAATCTATCCCCTGAGTAAATAAATAACCAGAATTATACCAGAATAGAATAGCTCTGGAATCTCCTGAAAATTGAGCGAGTGAACACATTTAGACCTAGATAATGTAAGTAGACCCAAAGTAGTCACAAAGACAGCACACAGTCCCCAGCAATCCAAGAAATGGCCCAGATTTCCAGAGATATATTACATCTTCTACTGCCAGTGCAGAACCTCAGATCCATAGCACCTGAGGACACAAATTCAGAAGTATTCACTTGCTGACAATCCAGCAAATAAGAGTAATAACAGCAACAACGCTGATCATCTGAAATATGTTGCATCAAATACTACAGAACGGCAAATCAAGTTATTCTGCTACTCGGTGGAGGATGTGATTTTTTACCTAGAATGTCTCAAAGCAGGTTATGAACAATGAGGCTTTAAATATATTTATAAAAATATGCAATGTCAGTGCTAATGTCAGAAGCTGCAGGTGTGCCAACAGAAACAAAAATATGATGACGAAACAAAAGAACCTAATGACTCATAGAGGCTTCCTAACATGACTGCAGAATGCAGATCAGCTATAAAGAGAATCCTACACAGATTATAGATAGTTCAATACAGTGCATCCAAGCAACACTGAACAAAATTCCAATAAACCCCAGGACACAAACAATCCAGTCTCCTGACATCCAAACACCAGTCAGCATAGAAGCTCCAAACCCAGGAATGTCAGGCTGGTGCTGACAAGCACTGGGTGAAAATGGAACAATGCTTATAATTCCTAACAGGGTCCAAACTGTAGAAGCCCTGCAAACAGAAGGTAGTCCTGCAGGGCACAAAAAATACTGATTTAAAATATAATCACTAGCCTTAGCCAAAACACATCAAAACACTTAAAAGGAAGTGTGATTACTGCCTAGGCAACCAGACGTCTCTACCTCCTCTTTAACAGGCAGTTATATGTTCATATAGGACAGAGAGACAGAGAGAGAGAGGGTATTGTCCTTCCCACATTCAAGTGGTGACTAAAACAAGACCTAAACCATACATAGTTGTACACATGATCTTCATTTGGGTAACTCCATTTTCCTTTATCAGCTCTTACCCTGTATCCCTTTATAAGCTCTATCCCCTTCTATACAACATACCTTTCAACTACACCTCCTCAGTTGCCTTCCTTTCTTAATTCCCACTTTATGTTTCAATTTCTTTCTGACCTTCCCACTTTATCCAGCTCCTTCAAATACTCTCCAGCACTCTCTTACAAACAGGTCTGATATCAATATTTACCCTAGTGTTCTTACTCCCACTATCTTTGAGTCATCAGCTATACAATACTTCTCTAAGTCCACACTAGCTTTAACTACCATTTGCCTACCAGTTAATGTTTCACAGTCCTTACCTCGGTTTTATTTATTGCTAACATCTATATTGTAAACCTTCCTTGCTCACTTTACAAGTCATATCTAATGTTATGCTTATTACGTCTGTTGCACAAGAACTGTTTGCATACTAAATGTTTTCTACTTTAAATTTAATATCATGTATAATGTCACTTCAGAATAAATACCTGTTTTATCTTTGTATGCTGTCACTACAGAACAATTATCTGTTTGTATATAGAAGTCTTAAGCATTATCTATGTAATACTCCTTTGTAAATGTCAAGCAAATTTCTTCATTAGCACTCTTCAAGAAAAATCTTGATGAGTGGATGGGAAATAGGAAATACACCCCAGGGATCACTTCTGTGTCTCTGCTGGACAGTGGCACAGGAAAATAACTTTCTTGGGTGGCATAAGCTATGGAACCTTGCTAGCTAGGTTTACGTAGGCCCTTGGGCCAATAGCCTAGTACCTACCTATGAACCTATGAACCTATGAGTATCTTAAATGTATCTCCTGGAGCTTTTCTACCTGGGCCCCTGCTGAAAATTGGATTTGCATAGTTGAACTTTCCTCATCAACAAAGACAAACAAATAAATAAAATACTACCCATCTCTTGGTAACCTTTTCCCACATACAAAATGACACAGATATAGAATATATGTTTATTTAACTGTATTCAAGGTGGTTATACTTTTATGTATGCTGTTTTTTCTTCCTTTTTGCTTTCTGAATTTGAACATATTTTAGTTTCACAGACTATGAATAAAAGCATTTGTATGAATGATAAACTAGTGGTCACCTTAAGATAAGGGTGGTACTTATCTACATAGCAATTCCATCTTTAGTTTCCTTAATCTCATCTGTCTTTGAAGTTATAGCCCAGTTTATTTCTTACTGTGATACTCTGGTTTTAGGGGACTTTGATTTACAATGTAATAAATCACCATATGTTCAAAACAAGGAAACATGGGTGTATGTCGCTCTGTCTCAGCATTCCGGTGCTGTGTAAATACCATTTACATGAAAAAAATATTTCAAATTGGCATTCACAAAGTAATGGAAAATTATATTTTGAAGGGATACAGCTGTCCACACAATGTATGCTAAGGGCTTCACACCCTGGTCCATTTACTTAGTATAATATCTCTGAAGTTGTCACATTTTGGAAAAAGGACAATACCCACTCTTGCCCCCCCCCAACCCCACACCCCACGGCAGCAGTCACATTCCATGGAACTTCACTTTGACCATTTGTGCATTAATATACAATTACCAATCATGCAAAGAGATGACTCATAAAATGGATTATCCAGATTATATTTAGTTCAATTAGTTATATCCCCCACTAAATACAGTCCTTCGACTTACAGGTGTTGGGTCTTGAACTGCATGCAGAGCAAATCCATCACTGATTCCCTGCTCTCGCTGCACAAATCCATTGCCTTAGTGAAAATTGCCAGGTTACCACATTATTTGATTTTTTATACATTTTTTTTTACTTATTTATTGCTAAACAGGTAAGTCCACTTAGACAAGTTAAACTTTCCAAGTGTGCCCCATGTACAATGTCTGGTTAAGTGAGTTGCTCAGAATCACACAGAAAGCACATGCAAGCTGATAGAATCAAACCTTAAACTAAAGGAAGTGCTTCATTAAAAGATATCTTTAATTATCTGCATTAAATATCAGACACTTTTCACCACATTCTCTCTAAAAAAGGTTACGTTACATGGAAGTTTAATCTTCTGTTATGCCTTCATCTCCAGCTTTCATCTTCTCCTGCTTTTGTAAATTGTCATCGTTATTTGACAAGCAGTTCTGGAGTTCACCAACTGAAATACCCCACTGGACCACTTCTTAAATATCTTAATCCCTCTTGCAAAATAAAATTATTTCTAATGTTCAAGACAAGAAAGGCGTTGAATTAATCTTACTGATTATGTCTAATTTCTGTAACCCATACAATTTATGAATCTGCCTCACTCGAATACCAACAAACAGAGTCTGTTTTCCTTAAAGCTTCATTAAAACAGATTTTTGTTCAAAATCCCAAACAGTTCTTAAGGTATCTTAAAGTAAATCAGTTTCTTTACCAGCAGAATAGCTAATTCTGTTCCCCTTACAAGGGACATCAGTGATGAATCCCACTCCAGTCTTTCTCCCGCTTAACAGGAATATCAGTGGTGACCCACACTATAGTCCTGTTCCCCTTAAAAGGGAAAACAATGGTGACCCCCACTCATCTCCTGCTCTCCCTAATAGGAATACCAATGTTGAGCCCCACTCCAGTGTTTCTCCCCTTAACAGGGGCATCAGTGGTGAGCCCTACTCCAGTTCTACTCCCCTTAACACTGGCATCAATATTGAGCACCGCTCAACTCCCAATCCCCTTAACAGGGACACCAATATTGGGCCCCACTCAACTCCTGCTCCCCTTAACAGGGATTGCAGTGGTGATCCCCAATCCAGTCCTGTTCCCCTTAACACAGACATCAGTGCTGGGGCCTACTCCAGTCCTACTCCCATTAACAGGGACATCAGTAGTGAGCCCTGTTTCAGTCCTGCTCCCCTTAACAGGACTATCAGTGGTAATCCCCACTCCAAACCTTCTCCACTTAACAGGGACATCAGTGGTGAGCCCCACTCCAGCCCTTCTCCCCTTAAAAAGGACATCAGGCATGAGCCCCACTCCAATCCTTTTCCACTTAACGAGGACATCAGTGGTGAGCCTCACTCCAGCCCTCCTCTCCTTAAAAAGGACATCAGGCATGAGCCCCACTCCAATCCTTCTCCACTTAACAGAGACATCAGTGGTGAACCCCTCTCCAGTCCTGATTCCTTTAACAGGGACATCAGTGGTGAGGCCCACTCCAGTCCTGCTTCCCTTAACAGAGACATCGGTGGTGAACCCCTCTCCAGTCCTGCTTCCATTAACAGGGACAACAGTGGTGAGCCCCACTCCAGTCCTGCTTCCCTTAACAGGGACACCAGTGGTGAGCCCTCCAGTCCTGCTTCCCTTAACAAGGACATCAGTCGTGAGGCCCACTCCAGTCCTGGTCACCTTACCAGGGCCATCAGTGGTGGGCCCCACTCCAGTCCTGTTTCCCTTAACAGGGACATCAGTGGTTAACCCCTCTCCAGTCCTGCTTCCCTTAAAAGGGACATCAGTGGTGAACCCCTCTTCAGTCCTGCTTCCCTTAACAGGGACATCAGTGGTGAACCCCACTCCAGTCCTGCTTCCCTTAACAGGGACATCAGTGGTGAGGCCCACTCCAGTCCTGGCCACCTTACCAGGGACATCAGTAGTGAGCCCCACTCCAGTCCTGCTCCCCTTAACAGAGACATCAGTGGTGAACCCCTCTCCAGTCCTGCTTCTCTTAACAGGGACATCAGTAGTGAGGCCCACTCCAGTCCTGCTTCTCTTAACAGGGACATCAGTGGTGAACCCCTCTCCAGTCCTGCTTCCCTTAACAGGGACATCAGTGGTGAGGCCCACTCCAGTCCTGCTTCTCTTAACAGGGACATCAGTGGTGAACCCCTCTCCAGTCCTGCTTCCCTTAACAGGGACATCAGTGGTGAACCCCTCTCCAGTCCTGCTTCCCTTAACAGGGACATCAGTGGTGAGACCCACTCCAGTCCTGGTCACCTTACCAGGGACATCAGTGGTGAGCCTCACTCCAGTCCTGCTTCTCTTAACAGGGACATCAGTGGTGAACCCCTCTCCAGTCCAGCTTCCCTTAACAGGGACATCAGTGGTGAGGCTCACTCCAGTCATGCTTCCCTTAACAAGGACATCAGTGGTGAACCCCACTCCAGTCTTGATTCCCTTGCTGCTTGTTTTCATTTCTTCTCATGTCATCTTTGGCTTTGTCAACTATCCTTACCGCCCCTCATTCCTTTGCCCTCTTGGCATTACAGATAATTTCTCCTTCTATACCGTCACTATTACAAAGATAAATATGCTTCCATAGAAGGTGCTTGTTTGTGGAAACCTTAGGGCAGACGATCTGTAGCACTAGGTTCCAAAGGTCTGTCATATGTTCTTCTCAAATGCCTTAACCCATAGGGTCTATATTAGAACATCGAGGTTTCAAACCTTTGAATGTTCTAATATCGAACCCTATGCAGCGAAAGCTTAAAATATTGAAGCAACAGGAACACAAATTCTTTCCTAGGGAAAGAATTTGATTGTCTGTTTCTGTTGCTTTGGTATTTTCAGCGCTGTGGTGGAAAGTTACGGGTCAGGTTCATGTAACTGTGCGATTGTGTGGATGTGAGGGTTAGGGCAGGTTAGGTGAGTTAGGGTTAGGGCACGGGTTAGGTATGTGTGTGATTGTGTGGACATGAGGGTTAGGGAGCGGGTGAGGTGAGTGTGCGATAGTGATGGACCTTAGGGTTAGGGTTTGGGTTAAGGTAATTAGATAGCTAGTGATGTGTGTACAGTTTAGTGTAGGGTTAGGTGTAAGATTTTAGGTGTATGTGTGTGGATTGCTGTTTGTTTGGTGTGCTTGTGCTGTGTATGTGTTTTGGAACAACGATTTTTTTCCCTAGGAAAAAAATCACTGTTCTGACAGTTTGAGATTGTAAGCTTTCACTTACATAGGGTCGATTAATCACCGTTCGCTTTTTTAAGTGGTCGGTGATCTAATATAGACTCAACCCATATTATCAACATCACATTCTCATCATCACAGTTCCATGAACTTTTTATTAGTTGATTTGTCAATGTGTTTTGCTTCTGTCTCTCATCTCGCAGTCAGGTGAGGAAATTTTGATTTATTTCCCCTACTAAGGAGCAAGTCAGTTCTTATTTAACCAGCTGTGCTTTCAGACTAATGGTAGATACCTCCATCTCCCCAATATCCACTCTTTCCAGATAAAATCTCTAGACCCCATACCTTGGGCCTCTGCTATCTTTTCATATTCCTAACATTAATGAGAGAGCAGGCTGACAGCAGGTGTTTTGAAATTTGGTTCCATTAGTATATCTGATCATAGCTAGGCCTTAATCCAAAGTAAGTCACTTACACTGAGATCAGGTCTTTCAGAATTAGGGCAGACATAAACCAAAAGCAATTCTCTTGGAATCTGACCCACTGAGTAAAAGAATCCTTTTTGTTATCATAGAGTGTCCTTTTTAACAGTCAGTCACAGTGGAAAAAAACTTCAAAGAACTAAAGCTATCAGCTGCTAACAAGTTTTATCCTGTAGCTTTGGGGGGTTGAAAACCCCAGATTCCCTCTGAGCAAGTCATTTAACCAGGGAGTGTTCCCGGATCACTCCTGAAAAGAGGCAACTTGGCCCAGTAGGTTTTCCAGGTTAACAAACTAATAAAATAAGAATAATTAAGTAAATAAATAAATAATTTTAAAAAAAAGTGCACAGGCCCTGAAGAATTCAAGATATGGAATCATACTTTTCTCTCTTATACTTCAATATCATTGTCTTACCCTGGGTAAAACAGAGTGACTTTTCCCATTACTCTATTCCAGTATTCCTTCTGGTATCCTAGCCTATAAGCTCTTCTGTTCTGACCACTGGTCATAAATAATTCATTTTCTATTTATTTTTTTAGATCTTTTAATAGATTTTTACATTTATTTCTTCCCAAGTATTTGTTTTTCATTTCCTTCAGAGTGTCAGCAAAGCTTTTGCAATTATTTTGGCATAAAATATGTTTACATAATTGCCATTTTCATTGGAAGGAGGCTCACTAGCTATAGTTTGACAACAGCACAAAAGAGTTAGGGGTGTATCTGTTTCCTGCCTGCCCCCCCCCCCATGTTCTAGCAACTTCAGAGACAACTGTTTTGATTTGGGGGCTACCAGGGGCCATAGCTTCCTGAATGCATATCATGGGAAGTTATATTGCCATGTAACTGTTTTCAGTCACTGTTGTTTCAGAAGATTTGCTTCATCAAAAGAGCAGTCACTCAATTGATTTTTTATGTGTCTGGCATGGCTCCATATGGTTGCACTATCAATGACAAACTTTCATTCTGACCTAAAGCATTTTTAAATGATAATGTTGAATGTTTATTTGGGATGATTTCAACCTGGAAAACAGTGTTTTCATCTAACAAATATTCATGTAACTGCACACTCTGATCAATAGTTATTATTATTTACAGTCTGTATGAGTTTTAAAATATTATTCTTTCAGTAAGCATTTTCAGTTTTAGTAATGTGAAGCAAATTTCTACCTGTAAATGTACCTTCTAATAAGTATGATTTGCAAACATTATTGATTTGTGTCAGCAATTTTTGTAATGGTGCCCAATATTTGTAATTATAATTCCACTGTGTATCATAAGGGCCGAATGCTTATTTTATTAGCATAACTCTTTACAACTGGTGTTAAATAAGCTAAAAATGTTATCTAAACTGTAGAGATCTCATAGCACTAAGTCCTTTCATTGCCAAAAAGAGTATGTTGGAATGGAAGTTAAAGTAAGTGCTTGTTAAAACTTCTGTTAGATTTAAAGGGCTTGTAAGGTTTGGATCTATTTTTTGCAATTTTTTTCCTGCCTTATCCTTAATTTTTCAATGTTCATTTATTATTCTGGTGCTATAAAAGCTGCTTTTTGAAAGATTAGCATCCTTAATTTGTAAGGGTATTAACAAAATAGTGCTGTTTGTTTCCTTCTGAGTATGTGTTGTTTAAGGTGGTAAGCCAGGTGGCCCCATCACAGCAACTGTATTGCAGAGAAACCACTTACAGTTTCAGTGCATTTTCTAGTGGCA
Source organism: Protopterus annectens (assembly GCF_019279795.1). Taxonomy (NCBI): domain Eukaryota; kingdom Metazoa; phylum Chordata; order Ceratodontiformes; family Protopteridae; genus Protopterus; species Protopterus annectens. Next base: position 185,851,402 of record NC_056734.1, read on the forward strand.
GTGTTATGTTGCATATAGTTCACCCCATAGTAATTTAATTCGATTTATACTGCACCTTGAATAAATCTTTTGTTTTTATTTTCTTTTTTTTTCAACAGGTTCACTGGAAACATCCCTAAATCATAAACACAGCAGGTTCATCCAATAGGTAGTCTGAGTCCACTCAAGCCACCCACCACTTTTTAGGACAAACTGTGTACCACCTCTGAGCTTGTGCTTTAAGTGTTAGGGGCATCCAGTCTTCATGTATTAGCCTGTATAATGACTAGTCTGAAGACAAGTGCTTAATTGTCCTAGTTTATAAGTAATAGCCTTATAGTCTGTAAAACCTCCTCCACTGACATGCTGCCGGTCAGCTTTTACTCTCTACATCCTAAAAGGCATTGCCATTTACTCATATGCTCTTACTCAAACTATTTCATCCTCTTATATTTTCTTCATTTTTTCTAGACTTGTTGCTCCCGTTATTTGCATCCTCCTTTCTTTCTTTAGTGGAACTGCATGAAAGTAGACGCCACTATTGGTCTCCCCCTTCCTTTCTTATTTCCCCTTGTCTGAGACAGTTATTAAACCACTTTCAGCTCCGAGCTTGCATTTGTGCACAGTCACCATTGACTTAGTGCACTTTACTGTCTCTTTAGTGTGTTTTTTATGTTTCTACAGAAGTGTCCCTGCAAACAAATAGATATGTATATAACAGTGAAGTCTAACATTTGGACACCAGTCAGTGGGCTATAATTTCATGTAAATTATAAATATTATGGCAGCCTAAAACAAAGAACTTTATCCACTTTAATAGCTCCATTTTCTTAGACCACAACAGTCCCATTGGTACTTTCCCCTTTAATTGTGCTTCATTTATTGTTTTTAGCAGTCCACTGTCTCCCTTTCTTAAGTTTACTTCTCTTCTTGTGTAACCACTTTCAGTTCTGAGTCAGTATTTTCCAGTGCTACACTCCTGCATTCTGGCTTATATTTTCTCATTGTTTGCTGATCTGTGGGGTTGGGGTAGCCTTTAGACTTGGCTTTCCAAAGTCAATTGAAACCTTCTTACATTACACAGCTGTTCAAACAGTCAAGTGCAGTTTTTTTACTGTTATCATCATTAGTCAGATCAAGGTGATACTGGACTACCTCTCTTACTAAAACTGTGTCCTAGAGCAACAGCATCAAGACTTTCATCTACTAGCACAGAGGCCTTTTAAACTGCATTGCTGTTTTTACTTATTTCTCCCTCTCAGCATATTTGCAGCTGTTTAAGTTCACTCACTGATTGTTTTGTCTCTGTCTCTTTGCCAAGTTTTCTACCAGCTTCATTCACCCTCACTAATGCTAAGGCTCATTCCACTCCCATACCCTACCCCCAATTCCTACCTACCCCTCTTACTCCACATTCATACTCCAATAGCACTTCCAACATATTCCTCAAACCAATACCATCAGTTCCTTCCAGAAGTAAAACAATCAACAGAATTACTCCCAATAGTGACACCCACTCTAGTTTACCACCAAAGACTCTCCCTCAAACTGTCTTAATTCTTTCCCCATACAACTATCAAATTACATCTCTACAACCAACCTAGTACCCTCCTTACATTTACTAATCCTAATTTACAACAAAGATAAAACCCATTTAATTATGATGTCCGTAACTCAGATTATTGCATTATTCCTCCTCACTCTACTAGCCTTCATCAACAATTATCAAATCCACCTCCTTCAAATACTTAGAACATCAACCAATCTTCACAAAGGATATCAACATCTACCCAGCCTGTCTTTTTCCATTACACCCTGTCTCTACAAACAAACCATATCTGATTTCTTCATATATAAATATCTCAAAACTAAGTATCCAAATTTATGATCAAATACCAAACTAAGAACAAAAAAAAAAAAAACAGGCTACACTCTTCCCCCTATAAAATATTGGTTCAAAGAATTAGCAGAGGTATTCACCCCAACCCAGGTCCCACTGTTCATAAAACCATCAATTCCAACCCCAAAATAAATCAGTCACCTAATACATCTCAGCAAAAAATACAGAACCCAAACTCACCTTACTAAATATGAACCCAAGAATTATCTTCAATAAAATCCATGACATACATGCCTACCTTGCCACATGCACTCCTGATGTAGTCATGGCTACTGAAACCTGTTTAAAAAAGAAATAAAGGATAATGAGACCCCCCCCCCCCAGGATACAATATACTCAGTCATGACAAACAAAACATGCGGGTAGGTGGTGTAGCAATCATCTATAAAAGTTCCCTAACAATCACCTTACATCCACAGGAAATACCCGAATTTGACAATGCTGAATTTTTAATAACACTCCGAAAAATCAACAAGAGGAAAACTATATATTGAACCAGCAATTTATACACCACCAGGGAATAACAGTGATACTGCTGAAAGCATCCTGTATTGGCTATCCCAACAAATTAAGTGTGACACTATAATAACTGGAGACTTACATATAGACTGGCAACTCATAAATTCCAGTCCCCCCACTGAATCCATAAACTTGTACAACTTCAGACAATTAATAACCACACCTACTAGAATCAATAAAACTTCAGGGAGACACTCAACATTAGGCAGGATTCTTACAAACCAGACAAAGTGACAAAAGTAGGCTGCCTCCCAGATAGCATAAGTGACCACATACCTACATATGCCATTAGAACTCACCATAACCTAGATAAACATATTATCCTTAATCAAACATGAAATGTAACCAATTTCAGCAAAGATATTTTTAATGAAACACTAAAACAATATAACTGGAATGTACTTAGAACAATGCCACTAGATACTGCTATAGAACACTTAATACATTCTTACAGACCTTAAGTAATCTAGCACCAATACATAATAAAAAAGTAAAGTCCAAACCCGCACCATGGCTGTCAAAAGAAACAAAAAAAATCATCATAGAAAGGGATAAAGCCTAGAAAAACTGGTATAAAAATACAACTCAAGATGCCTTCCAGCAATTTAGACATCTTTGAAATCTTGCAAAACTCCATATCAAACAGGATAAGCAAACATACTATACCAAATTACAAGACAAACATAAAAACAACCCAAAACTGTTTTGGTCATCCCTAAATAAACTATCTACACTGACAAGACCACCACTCCCTCTCCAAAAACAGACAAATCAACAGACTTTATCCCCACGTAGTTTAATTTCTACTTTATACAATCAATATTACCTCTCTTAGACATTAAATCATCTGCCCCCTATCCCTGCCTAACGAATCCATCCACAGCTCTTCAATTTTAGTCCAATACCAACCTTGCTCATAAGGAAATTGCTCCTTAAACTAAAAACTACTTCTGTAGCTGTAGACCAACTACAAACAGATTACTTAAAAATGGCCGCAGAAGTCATAGCCTTCCCTCTGTCCATACTAATTAATAGGTTCATAGCACAAAGATACATCCCATCACCATGGAAAAAAAATCCTACATCATACCACTGCACAAAGGTGACACATCTACAGAGTTTAATAACTACAGACAGCTATTCTCTCCCCCCATCTCCAAAATATTAGAGAAATGCATTCATAAGCAGCTGATGCAATACCTAACCTCAAATAACCTTCTCTTGGAAACAAAACATGGCTTTAGGCTCCATCACAGCACCAATACTGCTCTACTACATTTTATCAATTTAATAAACCAACTTAGAAACAATGATCTGCTTGTGTCCACCATGTTCTAAATGTGTCAAAGGCATTTGATACCGTCTCGCACCAGCAACTGCTTGTTTGACTCTCTTCAATAGGACTTTCACATACTCCTTGTTGTGGTTTCTTAGTTACCTATCTGGAAGGCAACAAGCAGTTAAATGGCAACAAACCTACTCATCCTTTCAACCAGTTAGTACAGGTGTCCCTCAGGGCTCTATCCTGGGCCCTTTCCTATTTGATATATTTATTAATGATCTCCACATCTCCACTCACAATGCTAGGTTAGTTCACTCTGCAGATGACTCAACATTAATATGTGTGTCCTCAATAATAAATAAGATCCAAGACACTATGCAATAACCTTTCTCCTCTGTAGAAACCTGGCTCAAAGAATCAAACCTCCTACTCAACCCCAAGAAAGCTAAGTTAATGTTTTTTACCTCAAAATGTTGTCAAAATCAAAAGCAATCTTTACCATAAAGTCAGCAAATAATAGTGTCACTGAAACTTTAACTCACAATAAACTTCTTGGTGTTATAATAGATGACACTCTCAAATATGACCAGCATATACTGCAAACCGTTAAATCTACTCACCAGAAACTAGGCTCTCTTTATAGGATCAATTGATTCCTTACAGGTAGTGCAGGAAAAACTCTAGCCACTACCTTCTTATTGCCAACTGTCTTATACACTGCCCCATCCTAACAAACTTAAACAATACTTAAAGAAAGAAACTTCCTCCTGCTACAATAAAATAGCTAATTTGCTACCAATCTCCCTCATAGGATGCACATTTGTCATAGCTTAAAGCAATTAAACTGGCTTGAACTGCACAACTACCTAACGTATTCATAACTAACTACAGCACACAAACTCATTCATCATCCAGTAAAATGCCGTGCACTACAAAATGTATTGCTGCCCTACTGTCCAGCAAGGGATCTCTGTTCTAGTAACAATTTCTTACTACTCGCAAATAAGTCAAACAATGTTGCAGGAGATTTGCTCTACTCCCAATACATTGCTAAACTATGAAATAGTATCTCCACACAAATAAAACTCTCTGACAAACTCAATAGTTTTCAATCACTGCTTAAACATCTTAATTAGTCCTGATCCTGCACATGCTCATCACAAGTTTAAGATTTTGTGTTCACTGTACAATATTCTCCAAATACTCCACTTACAGAGAATTACTCTCAACTTCTCACTGAAATGACAAAACAATTTTTATACATAACTGCATTCTGTACAATCCACTAAGTTGCATGGAGGCTTTTTCTTTAGTAATATCCATCTCTGAAAAATCTTAGCATATAAATATAACTACTGTTTGCATATAACTGTAAATAGAAATGCAACTACTGTGTGTTTAACTGGAACTTTAGTATAATATAATGTAAACAAATGGAGCTTTTCTCTCTGAGCCTTCACTGAAAATGGGTATTACCCAGTCTGACTTTCCCGGTAAACAAAGACAAATAAATAAATAAATAGTAAGTCTTATGATTTGATTATATTTTTCCTTTTCTAGTATTTTATACTTCAGTTAGCATAACAGTGGCATTAACTTTGTGTTTTCCTTTAAATACCTAGCAAGGTGATTGATGAAAACAGGATCCTAGGATATAACACTCTACCTGGTATAAAGAAATAAATAAGGGGTCACAGATGGGGCCACTATCAGATGTCATCAGTTTGTCACACAACCTACCTGAGAATTGTGAGTACTTTGTTAGCTGTTTTGTCAATAAGGAGGAAACAAAAATGCAATTAACATAACATGAAATGGATTTGGGCCGCTATGTATTTCCAAATGATATTTATGTGCCAGAAACATTTCACCAGACATATGGACATAGCTTCTGAACTCTTTAACACATTTCAGATGTTTGAAGGAATCTCTCATTAAGAAAGTCATGTAAAATGGACCAACCCTTGAATTTCTAGGACTTAAAAATGTTGGCTATGCATGAGAACAAACATGTTTCTGTTTCAGTGGTGTTCATTTTTGCCACATGCACACATGCATCCATACTAGTAAAACCAGTTCTGATTATTCTGAAAATTGAGAGGATTATAGGGCATAAAATGACAGTTGAGCAGAATGACTTTTGTGTCAACTGGATAAGTAGCTCCACAATCATTAAACAGCAGAATATTGGTTTTAAAGTTGAAGTAAGTGATGAAATGTAATTGCTACTGTGTTGCACTGACACACACACGCACACACACACACACACACACACACACACACACACACACACACACACACACACACACACACACACACACACACACACACATTGTAGCATAATGTAGTGGCTGTCATTATTGTCAACATGAATGCAAATATTCTAATTAGTTTTGTATTTGCTTACAGTGTTTATAAATAGAACTGTCATTGCGAATAAGATGTGTTTTCTTAAAGTGCATATAGAACAATGTTGCTTTAAGAGAAACACAAGTCTTGCTGCATTAAACAACGAGGATTCTGCTATATTGTTGTTAAAACCCTAATCATTCAGTTAAGCTGTGTATACAATGAGGGCTCTAGCCCTAATGGAGAGAGAAGTTGGTCTCTTTATGCAGGAGGGGAGTCTATGTCTGAAAGGAGTTCTAGGAAAATTGCTACAACCAAGAAGACAATGACTTGGAAGACTTTGAGGACCCTGAAAATGTTTTCTCAAGGAATCCAGAAGATGACGTGTGTACACACCAGCACTGGCTTCACATAAAAACACAAATCACACACCCACCTTCGCGAAGGCTCTCAATAAAAATCTACCCAAACAGCAGAGACCTCCAAGGCATAAATGCACTCAACCACCACAACACTAATCAAGAGACACATAACTCTCCTAAACAGTGTGCCCCTAAGGCAAAACAACATGCCCAACACACCAGTCAAATCAAATGAATAAATCTAAAGATATACCCCAACTAACCTGGAAAAACGGGAGATGTAACCACCAGACATATTCATTAGAGTAGATAAGTCCAACAAAGATCAGGAAATAGTGTTAAAAAGCCCTAAAGTCACAAGATACAGGTAAAGATACAGAGGGGGAAGAACATAGATCAGTTAAAGAGATATGTTCAAAATTCACCATTGGCAAAGCAGTGTGAAAGATCAAAATCATTAAAAAAGGGAGACACACAGCTATGTGCTAGCCTGAAAATGTTACAGAGGAGGCAGCAGAAATGGCTGGTAGACCTATGGAGAGGGTAAAACTTGTGAAGAAAGGATATACCAGAGGAAGTATAGAAAATACACAATCTAAAAATTATGAACTTGCTATCAGGTCAAAACTGAAAGTCTGTCTAAAAATGGAGAATTCTAACCAGCTGGTGGGCACTGAGGAGGGAAATGTATCCATAAGAAAAAAATCTAGTGAAAATAAAGAAGGCGTACCTTGTCAGAGTTCTAAACCTGTTTCTGTCAGCATAAGACAGGAAACCCCAAATAAGGGAAGGTTTTAAGCCACAATTATCAAAGTGAAATAAAAAGTGAAACTGATAATAAATCTTTTTTCATTCAGACAGAAAAAAAGAGACAGCAAGTGCTCCTTCTCTTCATCAGGATAACCATCTACCATACTACTTAAAGATCATATCTATTTTCAACACCTTATCCAAGAAAACATTAATGTCTCTATAAACATTCTGTTTACTTCATAATTCCCTTAACTCTCCTTAAACTCTGATATATCCACATAAAAAACGCACCCCTGTGATTTGTATTTTGATGAAAACTTTATATCATAACCTCCATTTGTCTCTAATATATACTTAACCAAACTTTATCTAGCCTGGTCTTATTGCTTCACTGCATTCAGTGTACCTCTCTTCTCAAAATACTTGGGTATCATGTCTATCTTCACAGGTATATCTGAAAGCAAACCTCCCCCCATAACAATCTTAGACTGTCATGTCAACAACAGTCTTCATTCTATCACATGTATCATGTTGCCTCTCAGTTATATAAATATTTGACTCAATATACTCAAGTCTATCTGAACTTCTGTGAAATTTGATTCTGTGTATGTGTTTCTAATGTAATTTTGTATTTACTGTTATAAATGTAAATTCTTTATGAATTGCGATGTGAAATGTGATCTGTACCCGGAGCTTTTCTTCACAGGCCTCTGCTAAAAATTGGAACATAGACAGACAAACAAATGTCAAATAAATAAAACAAATAAATAAATAAAGTAAGAGAAGAAAAACAAATTGAGATGGTGGTGTTTAGTCTCTCTGAGTCTGAGAATGATACACATAAAGAAGGAAAGAAAAAGAAAGGGGTAGTATACATTGTGAGATAATCTTGAAAAGATTCCAAATAATATTTGGAAAAATATCATAACACTAAACAAAAAAAAAGGTTTTTATGTAGCAGCTCATGAAGGAAAGAAGCTAGAAAAAAATAAGGCAGATAGAGCAGCAGACTTTAGCGATTGCTTGTAACAAAGGAAAAATGGAGTGAAGGTACACGAGCCTAGAGTGGCCACTCTAAAGCACCCAACACAAGGCCATGACAGCAGACACTAAGGATTGCTTGTAGGAGTTACCTTTTTTTTGGTAGAAGGGTTAGATACTGAGATCCCCATACCTGTATAGGTAGTACTTTCTACCTCATAACAAGCTGAACTTGAAGGAACTCTAGAGTTGGTTGACCTTCAAGTAAGTGACTTAAACTTCAAAAATGGCACAACCTGAAGATAACATTTTGAGCAGAGTAAGGGAAATATGGTTAGAGCTGTAGGTGTAGATGCTCAACATCATGTTTGCATACTTCATAACCATATGTTGAGTTACAAAATTATCTATTTTGCAGCGTCAGTAAGGACATCAAGGAAGTAGCACAGCAATTATTAGTACCCAAACCATTAAAATTTTACTGATAAGGACATCATGCAGTCATGTACTAGGAGAACACCTAGGGATGACCAAGACTATGGCATAAGTCCTAACAAAGTTTTAATGACCAAGAATAATGAAAGAAGTTAAAACTTCTGTACTGGGAGCTCTGACTGCCAGAATACCAATCCTCACACAGGCCTTAAAAACCCTTTGATTGCAATGTCTATCATTGACATGCCATTTGAACAGATTACAATGCACATTGTTGTCAGCTGGTAAAGTCCAGAAATGGGTTTCAGTATATGTTCTGGATATTTTGAACAATGCCACTAAATATCCTGAATGTATAGCTAGGGAATAAGACTTATTATTTTCCACAGTAGGGCCACCTAAGGAAATGCTGACTAATCAGAGGAATGACTTTATGTCCAGAATAAGGCATGAACTAGACCATCCATTGGCATACAGGGATAAAGCCCTGACTACAGCCCAGTTGACCTGGGTATCATAGGAATGACTTTATGTCCAGAATAAGGCATGAACTAGACCATCCATTGGCATACAGGGATAAAGCCCTGACTACAGCCCAGTTGACCTGGGTTAGATTAGCAGCTTGGTTGACTCACAGAGTGTTAGGGAGGATGGACAAACCTGTCCCTGGAGGAAGGAGATATGTGCTTGAACCCACAAAATGATAGGAGTTACCATGTGGAGGCTGAAAGCCAGTCAAGTTGTGCTTCACCCAATGAGTGGTACAGCATGTAAATATTAGCTCCATGCAGCTGTATGGAGCAGTCTACCTATTGCATGATCCCCAGAGAGGTTTCCAAGGCATGTATCAAGAGGCAAGTGGGGAAGGTCACAAGATAGAAACCTTGTGGCTGAAAGGTAGACAGCATGTGTCCCCAGGATATCTCTAGGTTCCACGTTGGTCCTGGCTGAAAAATTTTTAATAGTCTGGGAGTAGATTGGAATGGCCATTGTATCTGGCGATGGACATGGGGTGCTTGGATAACTGTCAGAATAAAGTAAGGGGAGAAAAAATAAAGCAATAAAATAAAAGAAGGAGGAGGAGCACCAGCTGTGCCATTGCTTTAAGGTCAAGGAATTTAAAACTTCAACACACCATCCTCAGATGGATGGATTGGCAGAGCATTTTAGTGGACATCAAAATCTATGCTGAAAAAGATCATTGAAGAAGATGGCAAAGTTACGACCAGTTAATATCATACATCATGTTTACTATTAGAGAAATACCACAAGCCTCAACAGTCTTTTAGCCAAAGAAACATTGGAAGAGGAGAGAAAAGCCCATTTAAAAGTCTCATAGAACACAGCACCTGCTTACTAGATAGCCTAAAAGTACTGATATCCATTGTATGGCAATAAATGTAAAGAGCCAAGGATATAGGTATTCCATGACCTAAGGCTGCTGTTTGAAAGTCTTGCTTTGTTTCACAAGCTGTGTCTAAGCTGCTGGCTCTGTTACTGAAGTTTCTTTTAGAGACATACTTTCCTTTCCTTGAATCAGCTACTTGAAGTGGCTACCTGAAGTGGGTGGTATAGGTAAGGCAAGAGGTGGAGGGAACTGTGGCAAGCTGGGACCCACATGTGCTGGTTGCTTCTGGCCACCTGGGGGGGGGGGGCAACAAGCCTTGCCAGTGTTGTGGGTACAAGTCATGATGCTGGTGTGCATAATAGTGAAACAAATGTTGAGAAACAAAAATAAATATATGTAATAGAAAGGCTACCAACAGAAGGTGGAGCAGAGAGAAGTCAAATACATCTGAAGAGGATATATGTTTTGACTATGATGCAGTTAAACCTAAAATTCTTAAAGTGCCAACAAATATTTCTTACTTTAATAAGGCTGTTGGCACACACAGCTGAGGTGGGACCTGAGCCAACAGCCATCATCACCTGCATTCTGACAGAATTAATTTGATAAGCTACTTGAACAAACCAGCACAGTTCTGGAGTCCAGAACAAAGTAATGATGTCTGAGACAAATGTACAGATACAAAGAAATCATGCTGCTTAAATATACATTTCATTCGCAAGTTATAAGAAAAGGAAACAACTACTTTGACAAAAACTGTCCATGAAACAGATGTTCACCCACCCAAAAATGTTGCTCATACGTTTCCGCATCTAGCACTGTAGTTAGTATAATGAGGCAGAAACCTCATTAGAGATATTTTATGATAACTTAAAGAGGTGGATTGAACTCAGAAATATCCCCACAATGTGGAAGCACAGCCTTAACATCCTTTACCACTTGTCCAAGTATATGGCATGATGCATGCACAAGCACACTGATAACATTCAACTGTCATACTGCTACCTTTACCCTAAGGCAGGTATCACAGAACTAGTAGTGGTATATGAAATGTATAGAGCATGGGAATAAGTCCTTACTACTGCTAATATTAAAAGCTATACAGTCTGAAGCAAGTATATTCACCGTGGCACTCTCTTAGGTACTCCAATCTCCTCTGTTGTAGCTGCCTATTTACTTTAGTTTCTTCAAGGGTTATAGAGATAAAAAGAGAACTGTGTAATATTTGTGGATGGCATGCAATGGTAGGTTGTATATATAGCTAAGTTATAGCACATAGGTGGCAATCCCTGTTTAACTTTGTCCGCCCATCAGTGTAGGAGGTCAGGATTACTGTGCCTCATTTCACTTTAATAGTGACAGCACTGTATTCCTATGCACCAGATGCCAGTAGCACAGATAACAGCTTGTGATAAACTATTTACGGCTTCAGTCCTATACTAAGGCCCATTATACCCCTCTTGCAGGAGCCTCAGGCTGTAATACTTATGGAGTAGGTCCAGAAATATTTTGGACTCCTTCTCACCCCACCTCTGCACTCTGAAAGAACCACTACCATCTCTTTCTCCAGCCATGATGTCTTACCTTGAAGAATCTCAGTGCATAAAACTAAGGAGCGAAACATATTATCCTTATATGCCTGTGTATGCTGGTAAGACGTCAGACACTACAGTCACTACTTCTGCAGATAATTCTTTGTGGAATTACAAATGTCCGCCTAAAGGTATATAGTGGACTGCAAATGAGCAGTGCTGTCTGCAATGACCCAGAAGTGTGCTGCCTGCAGTGACCCAGAAGTATGCACAGCGACAAGAAGACCTGGGTTCCTGCAATGACCCAGAAGTGTGCTGCCTGCAGTGACCCAGAAGTATGCACAGCAACAAGAAGACCTGGGTGCAATGGTTAGCAGGTCTGCGTTTCACACAAATTGAGCAATTCAGAAAGAATAATGAGCTGAGCCCTAATCAGCATCCTCATCATGCCCAGCTTTTGTGAATCTGCACTGCATAAGCATGAAGGCCGACAGAGAGCATCATGAAGCTCAGGAAGAAAACTACACAATATAGAGTTTGATACCTGCAAAAGGTGAATTTCAGAAGATTTCTTCAGGAAAACATACTTCTGCTTGTACAAGGTAAGTGCTGCTTTTTACAACTACATTCATGTAAAGTACTACCGACTTTAACTACAATTCAACCTGTTGACATAGTATGTTGTAAGTCTGTCAGTGCTTCTAAGTGTGTTTGGAAAGGTATATTGTCAGGGGGATTTCAAGAGTAAAGCAACTGCTGGGCTGTAGCATTGTTAAGCTTTACAGTAAACATGCCACATACTCAGAGCACAATTCAAAACATGTACAGTGCAGATGATACAGTTTTCATTAGAGTGATGTGAACATTGCATATATCTCTGTGGCAAAACTATAACATTGAGAAGAACAGTCGTGTCACTTTGGTAAGTTGCAATGATATGTGATTGTTTTACAGGGGACATATGCTCAGTAGTAACCCTATGTGCCTAACATTAATTAAAGAGTGTGGGTACTGCTATAGGATTGTCAGGCACACAAACGACATACTATATGACAAAGAAGGAGGCTGGTGTTGTCATAATTTGACAAGGCCATGCAGGAACAAGGCTAGTCATTTCACTATTTTCCATAGCAACACAGCAATGCTAAAAAATCAGGACAAGCAGAAGAGCACTGCTGAGTCTGCTGGGATGTCCACATGTAGGAAGAGCACTGCTGAGTCTACTGGGATGTCCACATGTAGGAAGAGCACTGCTGAGTCTGCTGGGATGTCCACATGTAGGAAGAGCACTGCTGACTCTGCTGGGATGTCCACATGTAGGAAGAGCACTGTTGAATCTACTGGGATGTCCACATGTAGGAAGAGCACTGCTGAGTCTGCTGGGATGTCCACATGTAGGAAGAGGACTGCTGAGTCTGCTGGGATGTCCACATGTAGGAAGAGCACTGCTGAGTCTGCTGGGATGTCCACATGTAGGAAGAGCACTGCTGAGTCTGCTGGGATGTCCACATGTAGGAAGAGCACTGCTGAGTCTGCTGGGATGTCCACATGTAGGAAGAGCACTGCTGAGTCTGCTGGGATGTCCACATGTAGGAAGAGCACTGCTGAATCTGCTGGGATTTCCACATGTAGGAAGAGCACTGCTGAGTCTGCTGGGATGTCCACATGTAGGAAGAGCTCTGCTGAATCTGCTGGGATGTCCAAATGTAGGAAGAGCACTGCTGAGTCTGCTGGGATGTCCACATGTAGGAAGAGCACTGCTGAGTCTGCTGGGATGTCCACATGTAGGAAGAGCACTGCTGAGTCTGCTGGGATGTCCACATGTAGGAAGAGCACTGCTGAATCTGCTGGGATGTCCACATGTAGGAAGAGCACTGCTGAATCTGCTGGGATGTCCACATGTAGGAAGAGCACTGCTGAGTCTGCTGGGATGTCCACATGTAGGAAGAGCACTGCTGAGTCTGTTGGGATGTCCACATGTAGGAAGAGCACTGCTGAGTCTGCTGGGATGTCCACATGTAGGAAGAGCACTGCTGAGTCTGCTGGGATGTCCACATGTAGCCCAACTTCTCAGATGCAGAGAATGAGGTGTGTTTCTAGGCCCGCCATCTCCATGGGTGATGTCTTTTTGGCCTGCAGGCAAGTGAGCAGCTCTACTGGGACTGTGCCTGGGATGATATCATGACAAACACTAATGTAGTTGGTGGCCACATCAATGGTTATGAAATGGTGCACTACGGGGCCAGTGATATTATACATGGTACCCAACAAACATATGTGTGGGCCTATTTCTGTGAATCACTATGTGTAAGTTCTCTGCACCCCTTAGTCAATATTCAACTTTTTTAAGCTGTCTGACTTGCAGTATACAGGTACATCAGAGGTTCAACGTCCACAGCCATCTGCACAAGGTATGCAATTAAAGTAGTACTTTTTATCATTTTTATATTTTAAATATCAGCTGTATGTATAATTGTGGTGCTGGGTCATACTTACACTGGATATTTTGTGCTTTGTTGTATTCACAGGTGATTCCTAATCTGGCACCAGCACTACAGAACCCAGGATCTACAGCCTCAAATAATGATGGTGGGGATGAACAGGCACAATCATGGAGTACAGAGGGTGTGTACTGGGCACAGGGAATGTGACCACTGCATCCCCAGCACAGACCATGGGCATAGCCTCTATGCCTGCATACACCCAGGCTATGCACACCTCATAGGGATGACAGGCTAGTAGGAATACTATCAATTATGGAAGTGCGCAGGCTCCCGGTAGACAGATGTCAAAATGTACCCCTAACACTCATGGGCAGGGAGGTCCACATAGAGGGATGGGTAATGGTGCTACCTGGAGACATGGTTATATTTACTTATTTGTCTATATTTGTTTGTCAGGGTAGTGCACTGATCTCAATGGACCATTTGCAGGAGCTGCCCAGGTGAACAGGATCATATAAGAAATGAACAAAACATATTAACAGATACAAACACATACTAAAAAATGTATATACCCCCCCCCCCCCGAGGATGATGTGCCTCAGAGTATTTGCAGGCCATCATAGTGGCATGGGCTAGTACCACCACAGCCATGGCAGGGATAATGAGGGAGATGCAGGGTGTACATAATGGCCTGTAGGAGTTCATGTCTCATACTGGAGGTAGCCAACATAGCAATGGGTGACCTCATCCCCTTTGCTGATTCCTTATCTGACTTAGTCTACACTGCCTTGTGTACCAGGGACTGCTGCTCCCACAAGTGCTCACCCTGCTGTAACTACTTCTTAAGTATGGTATTACATAACATTGTAAACAATGACATTATTTTTGCACACTTGCCACTGGGCACAAATGGATGAATTCCAATAACAAAAGTGTGCCTTCAGCAATCTAAGCACACACACTCACTAAAGTTTCCAGTTTGTGATCAGACACTGTTGTTCCTACAGTCTGTTTGATTTTGTGGATTTCTTATGGGTGTCAAGAGTGTGGGTTCCACAGGATATATGGCATCACTAACAAGATGCTTCTGTGGAAAGTCTCCCCACACAAACCACTGATACAGTTCACAAGTGTGTCATATGTAGGAGTCATGATAATGCCTGGATAGCCTGCACACACATTGTTGATGTTACCCTGTGAGTTACAGACCACTTGGTAGTTGATGGAGTAATACCCTTTGCAGTTCATGTACCTCCTTCTTAGTTCACTGGTGGGGCCTTTACTTCAGTGTGGGTATAGTCAGTTTCCCACAGTACCTCAGGTAAATGGACTATATCATAGAATTCACATGTGGTATTGTCTCTCTCCCCTATGTGGTATAAGGGAGCCACATATGCCACCCCACATGATGAATCATGGCATTGAGAAACTGATGGTATATTCTCAAGACAGATGGCAGAGAGACCCTCACTGTGTCAGAAGATTACTAAAACTTCCCTGCAGCTAATATATTTTAAAGTCACATATACCTTAATATCTACTGGGATAGATACTCCAGGTCTCCCACAGAACTGCAGAGGAGGCTGACACGTGTCCACAATGTCTTGTATGATGTTCTTATCAACTCAGTACCAGTCCATAGTATCCATGTTATGGAATCCATGAAATGTAAGCATGTAAGACTTTGTGAAAACAGGAATTGAGAAAAAGGAGTGCAATTGAAACTATTTTGACAGGTAAAATAAATTATTTGCTAATAAGTACACTACCTGGGTACCATCAAAGAAGAAATTAGGAAAAGCCTAAAAAAATCAAATAAAAAGATGAAGGGAAAACACTATGTAGGAAGGATTCAGGAGCTGTTCAGCAAAAATCAGTTCAGACTTCATCACTAGTTCAGGAGATGGCTTCCAGTAATTTACAGGAAAAATGAATCAAATGTACTGAGGTGATTAACGTAAGTGACACACTGAAGGAATATATCAACTCAAATAAAAAATACTGGAAAAAAAGAAGAAGCTTTAACTAGCTGTTCAGATGAATTGATAAAACTGCAAAAATCAGAGGTTAAAATGAATAAAAAAGCTGGCTAAGTATGAAGCTTCTCAAGAAGAGCTGTTTCAAAAAATAGTAAGTTTGAAAACAGAGCATGCAAGGAAACCCTGATATTTTCTACTCTACAAGAGAAACTGTTAGGAACAGAATGTATTAATTTTATGAAAGCACAAATAAGCAACTGGATTGGAATTACACAGCAGAATTGGTTAACTGAAAGGGTGCATCGAGTGTATGCTCCAAACTCAGCAATGAGAAAGTAGCCAAAACCTATATTAGTAAAGAAGCAATCATACCAGCAGAAAATAACTCTGACAAAACCATGGCAGAAGGACAAACCATTAAAAATTAGAAACAGCAGAGTGTTAGTAGAAACAGATTATTCATTGTAGACGACACAAAAGAGAAGCAAATTTATCCCAGCAATCAGGGAATGCCGATTGCCAGATGGGAGATTCAAGCTGCTGTATCCAGCTGTCTTCTGAGTATTTTTTCCTACAGGATCAAAGACATTTTTTGATGCAGAACAGGCTAAAGAAGAAATAAAGTTTATCCAACAAAAAGTGAACCAGTAAGCATTCTTCTGACAGTAAGGTTTATTTATTTATTGGGATCCTATTAAAATGACGAAAACGCATTTTGTTGAATGCATTTTGTCGACACATGTAGAGCGAACAGGCAAAACAGCGAAGTGGCTGTTCAGCGAATTCTTTCCCTGGGAAAGAAGTCCCTTGACCGCTTCATTGTTTTGCCGTGTTCTGAAGTGTAGTGTGGTCCCTTGTCCGGTATAGCTCCCGAGCGTGAATTTGCAACAGTTATTGACCTTAGGGTTAGGGTGCAGGTTAAGGTAAGTGCATATGTTTTAAAATGTTTACTGTTTTATTTTTCGTTAGATGTATGGTTGGGTTATGTGCATATGTGTACTTAGTTGTCTACTGGTTTTTGGGAGGTATAATTAGGGTTAAGGTATGTGTGTATGTGTTTGGAAGTGTTTAATGTTTTTTTTGGGGGGGGGGTTGGAACAGCGATTTCTTTCCCTAGGAAAGAAATCGCTGTTCTGTGGTTTTGACATTTTTAGCTTTGCTGAAAATGTGTCGATGAAACATCGTTCGCTGTTTTTAGCGTTCAATGTTTCAATATAGACCCTATTTATTTTACATTTGTTGACCGGGTTTGTTTGACTGAGCTAAGTAGCCCTTTTTCAGCGGAGGCCTGGGGAGAAAAGCTCCACATGTTCTACAGATTATAATTTACAAAAATAAGTAAACAACAACTGGTTTACAGAAAATATTCAAAGCAACATATACATAAAAAACAAGGATTTACTACAGTAAACTAATCATTATGTCATTATAAATTCATGGAGAGGTTGCCAGTGAAACCTTTTCCAATGTTCCAAAAGAAAATACTTGAGACACACAAAAAAACAGGAGTTGACTAGAAGAATCAGGAGTATCTTGGACTTGAACCATAGTTTGATGTTGGGAGAAAGAGATGACATGAATAAATAAGAAATTATAAAGCATCAATCACATTTCTGAAATATCACTTTTTTCTTGCAAAGCCATATTTCAAATCTGTAAAACGTGGCTTTGCAAGAAAGAGTGGCTGAAAAAAACTGAACTTTTTGACTTTGTTAAACTTGTGGGTGGATTGTAAAGCACATGCCCCACTTTATGTCATTAATGTTTAGAAATGGGGTCTCAAACATAAACAACCACTGGTGCTGCATGAGGACTAGCAAACTCAGGCAAGGGCCAAAAGCTCAAAAACAAAAAGAAATGCAGGCAGTGTAGCTAGAAAACTAAACACAGATCCCAATGACTGAGCGCTTTCACCAAAAGAATGGCTTCATCAGAGTAATGTTGGTTAGTACAAACAACATTTGAATACCCCATCCCCTACCTGCTGACCAATCCACATTGAATGACATCATCGCATAAATTTAAAAAAACAATTAATTATACATGAAATATAAAAACATGCTTAAACCGAAATGCAAGATAAAAATGCACTTGTACAATATGCTTAAAGAGAAAAAGTGTTGTGATGCTGATATACATTGTTGAATATACAAAAAAGAAAGAAATTTTATTTAATCACATTTTCTTTAGCCTTAACTGTAGGAAGAATAGCAATACTGTCATTGAGGCCAGGTGGATGCATGGCATTTAGCCTAAGTTGCCACACAGTCTCCAAATTTTCCACCTTTAGTTTTAAGTCACCTCCTCTTTCACAAGCCGAAATTAGAAGGACTTTGAATTCTAGCAAAAATAAAAAAGTTCAAGATAACTTGGCCACTGATGGGAGAAAGATACTATTTAGTTTAGGTAACAGCAAAACTGTCAGGATACACCACGAGAATAGTTCGTATAAACTTCTTTATTCGCACAGACAAAAGAACGGATAAGCGCTTTCACATGCTCAACGCATGCTTCATCAGATCAATTAAACTGAATATTCAAGTTCTTTTTATATATTATGTTCACCAATCATATCCTCTAGCTTAATTGGTAATTAAGTAATTTATATAACCAACTCAAATATTTTCAAACCTGCTACATCTCATTTTAACTGTGAATCTTAAAGCAATATACATTATTTACGTCTATTCAGACAAATAGCATCAGTTCAAGCGCTCACTTTTTATATACATATAAAGAACTATTTAAAACATAATAGTGTATGTTATACATACTTCTACTAAAACTATTTAAAACATTTATAAAACATTTATAAGACATTCTTAAATCCATATAAAATATGCTGACATCAGGTCTTATCAACGACAGCAAACAAATATAGAAAACAAATTAAAAACTGATATATTAATTATATGAATAAAGCATCATTTCACCATGAAGCATTAATTCCTTTTAGTCGGTTATTCTAAGCACAGTGATTGTAACACTACTAAATACAATCAAAAGCGACCTCATTCCGTTCACTTTTTAATATCCTACTTACGGGCATATTCCATAGCTCTCACCTCTCACCCCGTATTGTTCTAAGACATCAACTCAGACAAGTAATGGTTATGTTAAATAATTCCTGCTTATATTCTAATGTATGATGTTCTTTAGGTATTCAGCTCCATGTTCACTACATTAACAGACGAGCTAAATGTTTATCCTGGTACGCTTCAACTCGTCATATGACGCTAATCTTCATAAAGCGCTAATTTAAATATACTACGTTAATGTGCTAACTCTTACGCAAATTTGGTCCTATATTTTTGGGAGAAGACATGTTTGTTTGAAAATGAATGGATGAAAAAAATTATTTTTTACAGAAGGTTTGTCGATGATGTAGTACTGTTCTGGAAGGGGACTGTAGAAGAACTTAAATTATTTATTGTTTTTCTAGAATCAACTACAGATTTTCTTCGATTTACATATGAATGTTCTCAAGATAATATTAATTATCTAGATGTGAATCTGTATTTTGATGAAAATAGGAAGTTGGCTTCCCGAATTTTCAGAAAGAAATGTTGGAAAAATAACATGTTGGAGCACACTAGCATGCATCCCAGACACACCTTTACAGGAATAGTGAAAGGACAATTTATGAGATTAACCAAACTGTGTAAAGACCCATGTATATTGGAAGAGGAAGCAGATTTTATGACTCAAATGTTTTTAGAAAGAGGTTATGGACCGAACTTGATTAATGAAGTGAGGAATGTTAGCATACCCCCAGAGTTTAATGATAGTCTGACAGATGAAAGGAAGAAGACAATAGAACGAATAAGAAAGGTTAACAAAAGGAGAGGTTATATAGCAGAGCATACCAATGAACATAATAATACGGACAGAGTAACTTATATAATGAAATATACCAATGACAATGAGCATATTAGGAGTATTGTCACAAAGAATTGGAATATTCTGACTTTAGCAGAAGATATTAGGTTAGTGGTTGGTGAGAAACCAACCTTTGTATTTAAAACATGTGATAATTTGAAAGAAATTTTCTCTAGAACCTTAGACACCAAAATTGATAAAATAAATGATATATCAGGGACTTTTCCCTGTAAGAAATGTAACATGTGCAAATACATAAATCATGTACAGTTTTATAGACATCCAAGAGGGTTCTTTGAGTTTAAACCTAAGACATATGCTGACTGTAACAGTAGTAACTTAATATATATGGCGAATTGCACCTCTTGTGAAGCTTTTTATATTGGACAGACTAAAAGAAAAATAAAAGAGCGTATTTATAATCATACTTATGATATACGCAAAAGAGTTGAGATCAATGCTTTAGCGAAGCATATCATTAATAATCCTACACATGAATTTAAATTTAGAGTCCTTCAATTAGTGGAGATAAGCAAGAGACTAGGAGATAATGTTAATCGACTCTTAGAAACAGAACTAAACTGGATTTTTAGAACAGGTGCCCATAAAGAACCAGGGCTAAATAACTTTGTGTCTTTGAGACCTATACTTGAGAAAAGGTAACAGCTGGAAATTAGATTTTGAAAAATAGTCTGTGTTTTAAACAAATAGAGTGGAATTAATTATGAGCTTATATAAAATGAAATTTTAACTGTAAGCATATATTTTTCATCTTATATTTAATAGACTCCAATTAAGTTACATATATACATATATATTTTTTAGTAAATTATAGTATAATACACAATTTTAAGTAATTTTGACTAAAAATTATTAATCATAAGTAAAATTACTAATCATAAGAATCGTTTAGCTATCAATGAACAGACAATCATTTTATTGTCTGATAGGCTGTTATGGATTTATGCGTATGTAGCTCAAGTTAACGTATTTGTAAAATTTGATAGATGCTCTATATTTGCACCTGTATTCAGTAGGATAGAATTGTAATATGACTTGTTTCTCCTACATTACTGGAGAATATACATAAAACCAGTGAGTGCTAAATAGATCTTGAGTCTATGTCTCAATATATTATATTTTACTATAATTGGTGCACATATATTTTAGATATTTTAGATGTTACTTTAACGTAGTATATTTAAATTAGCGCTTTATGAAGATTAGCGTCATATGACGAGTTGAAGCGTACCAGGATAAACATTTAGCTCGTCTGTTAATGTAGTGAACATGGAGCTGAATACCTAAAGAACATCATACATTAGAATATAAGCAGGAATTATTTAACATAACCATTACTTGTCTGAGTTGATGTCTTAGAACAATACGGGGTGAGAGGTGAGAGCTATGGAATATGCCCGTAAGTAGGATATTAAAAAGTGAACGGAATGAGGTCGCTTTTGATTGTATTTAGTAGTGTTACAATCACTGTGCTTAGAATAACCGACTAAAAGGAATTAATGCTTCATGGTGAAATGATGCTTTATTCATATAATTAATATATCAGTTTTTAATTTGTTTTCTATATTTGTTTGCTGTCGTTGATAAGACCTGATGTCAGCATATTTTATATGGATTTAAGAATGTCTTATAAATGTTTTATAAATGTTTTAAATAGTTTTTAGTAGAAGTATGTATAACATACACTATTATGTTTTAAATAGTTCTTTATATGTATATAAAAAGTGAGCGCTTGAACTGATGCTATTTGTCTGAATAGACGTAAATAATGTATATTGCTTTAAGATTCACAGTTAAAATGAGATGTAGCAGGTTTGAAAATATTTGAGTTGGTTATATAAATTACTTAATTACCAATTAAGCTAGAGGATATGATTGGTGAACATAATATATAAAAAGAACTTGAATATTCAGTTTAATTGATCTGATGAAGCATGCGTTGAGCATGTGAAAGCGCTTATCCGTTCTTTTGTCTGTGTGAATAAAGAAGTTTATACGAACTATTCTCGTGGTGTATCCTGACAGTTTTGCTGTTACCATTGTTGCTGTTTGTTTTGCTGCAAGGATACTTTGGGAGTCAACGATATTTTGTATACTTTCTACTTACTATTTAGTTTAGCTAATAATCATGAGTTACGTTTGATGAAACCTGACAAAGGTGGGGGCATGGTCATTATGTCATAGTATGACTATGCCTTCAGGATGTCTGAAATTTTAAATGACCAGTCTACTTATACGCGAGCCAGTATCAATGAGGTTAACAGGGCCTATTTGAAAATTGATTTATTTTTGTTAGATGCACTTTTTCAGGGTATGTTAGATAAGGAAGAACACAAGTATCTGTCGGTTCCACATCCTGTTATTCCAGTAATTTTCAGCATACCGAAGACACACAAGTCTACTTCTAACCCCCCTTTTACACTCATTGTTGCTGCCAAGATGTCTAAAACTGAGCCATTGGCAGCCTTTGTGGACTCTTTCACCAAAATAGTTTTGGGGGAATCTGAACATATTTTAAGGGACTCATGGCATTGCTTAGAAAGACGGGGTGTGGATTCATCTGAGCCTTTTACGTTTCTTACTATAGACATGATACATTTATTTACCACCATACCCCATGAGGAGGGCCTTGATTTCTTTAGAGAAAGCTTAGTTAATAGTAAAACTTGCAATAAGAACAGGATTAACTTGCTGGTTGATCTAATGGAATTGGTCCTTAAGAATAATTTTTGCTCTTCGAAGGGGAAATTTACCAAGAAATTGCAGGAGTTGCCATGGGAGCCAAGTGTGCTCCCATGTTTGCCAACTTGGTACTTCTGTATTGGGAAGTAAATTATATTTTCACATCTCGATTTAAGTCCAAGATCCTGTTATATAACAGATTCTTGGACGATAATCTAATTCTATGGAAAGGGAATGAACAGGAGGCCAGTGAGTTCCTTGAATTTTTAAATAACGCCACTACTTTTTTCAGGTTCACCAATTTCTGGCATGCGTGTGAGATAAATTATTTAGACATCCATCTGAATGTTGATGGGGGATTCTTGAAAGTGGTATCCACAGGAAGGTAACTTTTTTGAATTCTATGCTCCATTTTAGCAGTTGTCACCCTTATCATCAGAAGAAGGGAATTATTAAGGGGCAGATGGTTAGACTGTCGAGACTGGGTGAGCAACTCTGATACTTTTAAATGTGAGTTGTTTCAACTTGTAGGGATGTTTTTGGACAGGAGATACCCCTTAAAATTAATTCTGATGGTCAAGCATGAGGTTTTAAAGAAGAGAGATACCCTTTTATCAACCTATTCTTCATGCTGGGTTACCAGTAAAACCACCCCAACAACAGTCTGATGGTTCATCTACAATGGTCCTTAGATACAATCGCCTCTCCCAAGATATTGTTTCGGCCATCAATTATGCATGGCACTTTGGACTTAAGGTTGCAAGCAAGGAAATTCTTGGCCCGAGATCTAGGATAGTTTACAGTCAAGGGAAAAATGTTAAGGACATTATGGAGAATTCTAGTTGCAAGTCTTTTATATCTAGAATGTATGGATGTGGAACCTGCAGGGTATGTAAGTACATCAATGATGGCCCATATGTGTCCATACCTGGTTATAGCCGCTCTTTGAGCTGCCCGGGAAGGTGCAGCTGTAAGATTAACGTTAGTATATGTTGTTACTTGTATCAGCTGCACCAGTTTTTATGTGGGCAAAACTGTACGAAGATTTAAGGAAAGGATGACTGAACATGTTAGGGCCATCAGGAACAAAGATGCCAACAATGCACTCTACAGGCATAGAACATGTTGTACTAATTTCAAAAAGTTTATTTTCTTTGTCATTGATAAGGTGAAAAGTAGTGAAAGAGGAGGTGACTTCAAACTAAAGTTGGAAAACTTGGAGACTATGTGGCAACTTAGGCTAAATGCCATACATCCACCTGGCCTCAATGACAGTATTGCTATTCTTCCTACATGTAAGTCGAAAGCAAATGTGATTAAATAAAATGTCTTTCTTTTTTATATATTCAACAATGTATATCAGTATCACAACACTTTTTCTCTTTAAGCATATTACAAGTGCATTTTTATCTTGTATTTTGGTTTAAGCATGTTTTTATATTTCATGTATAATCAATTATTTTTTTTTTAATTTATGCGATGATGTCATTCAGTGTGGATTGGTCAGCAGATAGGGGATGGGATATTTAAATTTTGTTTGTACTAACCAACGTTACTCTGATGAAGCCATTCTTATGGTGAAACGCTTGGTCATTGGGATCTCTTTGTTTTGTGCTATTAAATCGGTGAAACCACGTTTGTGTTGGGATTTTTTATTTTTATTTCATTGTTTTTTGCTTCTTTGGAAGACTTGGTGTTTTTGTGATCGTTTGTTTTCCTGACCGACATGGTGGCCGTTTAATAGAGCACTTTTTAGTTCTATATCCATTTGACAGATGGAAGCTTTAATAGGAGAACTAACATTCTCTGTGCAGAAATTAACAGCACTTATTTCAAGGGGAGAAACGGCTGCTGCTGTGAGTTCAAATAATGTTACTCTCACAAGCACTCAAGCCGAGCTGTACACTCTGCATACACCCCCTGAGGAAGGAAAGAGGGCTTCTGGCCAATCCAATCAACAGCAGTTGGCTCAAGGGCGAGACTTCGGTGAATGGCTTAGGTTGTCCACAGCACGTTTCTCGGACTTGAACGAGGAGAGAAACGAGTGGCCCACTCTGAGCAAGCAGTTGGATTCTTTTGAGAAAACAGTAAAAATGTTTAAAAGCCTTCAGCTGGACAATGCCTTTCTGAACAAATCCATATAATTAAAGCAGGTTCCTAAAGGACTTCGATATGGAAGCTACCCAAGGGAATTGAGGTTAGTTCCCCTGCTTAGAGTGAACTTGTTGAACTTTTCAATAATACAGGGTTAGACATGTTAAAAATTATTATAAAGCACAATAATTCCAGGTTGGTGGTCCTGGAGGATGAACTGAATGATATACATCAGAATATTGTTAAAGATTTGTTGTTTAGCGAATATCTTAATAAATACAACCAGATTTTAAAGGATGCTGATAACTTTGTGAAAAACAGTATGAACACTAAATGGAAAAAATTGATTAGGGACATGAATGACTATCAAAATGACTGTGCATACCCTTCTGGTGCAAAGGACCCTAAGAGGGGTGTGGGTTTTTCTGTGGGTCCGATTCAGACTGGGTCTATTGACAATATTGAGGTATCTGAATTAAACAACGAGCATTTTTTGGAGGAGAACGATGGGCCGAGAAGGTCTGAGAGGTTGAGGAACAGAGGGGAAGGGGGGTCAATACAACAACAGCAGGTTACACAACAATGGGAACTATTACAACAAGAGTTACCACTACAAGAACAACAGGGTCCGAGGGCCCAATTAAGTGTATCATTGGACAGTGGGAGTTTATACTCGGATGAAGCATTGGGTGACTGTGAGTCCTTTGTTGATTGTGATGTACCTGTTGAACCCTCACATTGTGATATATTTAAGAAAGATGACTTTACTATCTACTGTTATAGTGCAATGACTATTAGCAATGTTCATCATGGTTTATTGAGCAAGGGTACAACTTTTATTCCTGAGTTTTCCTTGGATATTGCTGATGTGTTGATTAATTTGAAATTGTACACTACACAGCTTAATTTAAAATTATTTTTTAATGGGAATTCTTTAACCAAGGACAAAGTTTCATTGCACAAAAGTAGCTTATTCATAGCACCTCCAAATGTAGACCTTTTAATTTCTGAGAGGCTCTGTGAAGCCGAAATGAGAAGGATTCTGAATTCTAACAAAAATAAAAAAGTTCAAGATAACTTGGCCGCTGATGAGAGAAAGATACTATTTAGTTTAGCTAATAATCATGAGTTACGTTTGATGAAACCTGACAAAGGTGGGGGCATGGGCATTATGTCACAGTATGACTATGCCTTCAGGATGTCTGAAATTTTAAACGACCACTCTACTTATACACGGGCCAGTATCAATGAGGTTAACAGGGCCTATTCGAAAAGTGATTTATTTTTGTTAGATGCACTTTTTCAGAGTATGTTAGATGAGGAAGAACACAAGTATCTGCCGGTTCCACATCCTGTTGTTCTGGTAATTTTTGGCATACTGAAGACACACAAGTCTATTTCTAACTCCCTTTTAGACCCATTGTTGCTGCCAGGGGGTCTAAAACTGAGCCATTGGCAGCCTTTGTGGACTCTTTCACCAAAATAGTTTTGGGGGAATCTGAACATATTTTAAGGACTCATGGCATTGCTTAGAAAGACTTAGGGGTGCGGATTCATCTGAGCCCTTTATGTTTCTTACTATAGACGTGATAAATTTATTTACCACCATACCCCATGAGGAGGGCCTTGATTTCTTCAGAGAAAGCATAGTTAATAATAAAACTTGCAATAAGAACAGGATCAACTTGCTGGTTGATCTAATGGAATTGGTCCTTAAGAATAATTTTTTTGCTCTTCAAAGGGGAAATTTACCAACAAATTGCAGGAGTTGCCATGAGAGCCAAATGTGCTCCCGTGTTTGCCAACTTGGTACTTCTATATTGGGAAGTAAATTATATTTTCACATCTCGATTTAAGTCCAAGATCCTGTTATATAACAGATTCTTGGACGATATTCTGATTCTATGAAAAGGGAATGAACAGAAGGCCAGTGAGTTCCTTGAATTTTTAAATAACACCACTACTTATTTCAGGTTCACCAATTTCTGGCAGGCGTGTGAGATAAATTATTTAGACATCCATCTGAATTTTGATGGGGGGATTCTTGAAAGTGGTATCCACAGGAAGGAAACTTTTTCAAATTCTATGCTCTATTTTAGCAGTTGTCACCCTTATCAGAAGAAGGGAATTATTAAGGGGCAGATGGTTAGACTGTCGAGATTGGTGAGCAACTCTGATACTTTTAAATGTGAGTTGTTTCAACTTGTAGGGATGTTTTTGTACAGGAGATACCCCTTAAAATTAATTCTGGTGGTCAAGCATGAGGTTTTAAAAAAGAGAGATTCCCTTTATCAACCTATTCTTTGTGCTGGGTTACCAGTAAAACCACCCCAACAACAGTCTGATGGTTCATCTACAATAGTCCTTAGATACAATCGCCTCTCCCAAGATATTGTTTCAGCCATCAATTATGCATGGCACTTTGGTCTTAAGGATTCAAGCAAGGAAATTTTTGGCCCGTGACTTAGAATAGTTTACAGTCGAGGGAGAAATGTTAAGGACATTATGGAGAATTCTAGTTGCAAGTTTTTTACATCTAGAATGTATAAATGTGGAACCTGCAGGGTATGTAAGTACATCAATGATGGCCCATATGTGTCCATACCTGGTTACAGCTGCTCTTTGAGATGCCCAGGAAGGTGCAGCTGTAACACTAACATGTTAGTATATGTTGCTACTTGTATCAGCTGCACCAGTTTTTATGTGGGCAAAACTATATGAAGATTTAAGGAAAGGATTACTGAACATGTTAGGGCCATCAGGAACAAAGATGCCCACAATGCACTCTATAGACATAGTACATGTTGTACTAATTTCAAAAGTTTATCTTCTTTGTCATTGATAAGGTGAAACATACTGAAAGAAGAGGTGACTTGAAACTAAAGGTGGAAAATTTGGAGACTATGTGGCAACTTAGGCTAAATGCCATGCATCCACCTGGCCTCAATGACAGTATTGCTATTCTTCCTACACTTAAGGCTAAAGCAAATGTAATTAAATAATGTCTTTCTTTTTTATATATTCAACAATGTATATCAGCATCACAACACTTTATCTCTTTAAGCATATTGTACAATTGCATTTTTATCTTGTATTTTGGTTTAAGCATGTTTTTATATTTCATGTATAATCGTTTTTTTAAATTTATGCGACGATGTCATTCAATGTGGATTGGTCAGCAGGTAGGGGATGGGGCATTTAAATCTTGTTTGTACTAACCAACGTTACTCTGATGAAGCCATTCTTATGGTGAAAGCGCTCAGTCGTTAGGATCTCTGTGTTTTGTGCTATTAAATCGGTGAAACCACGTTTGTGTTGGGATTTTTTATTTTCAATTCATTGCTTTTTGCTTAATTGGAAGACTTGGTGTTTTTGTGGTAGCTAGAAAACTAGTGTAGTTGCTTCCCTCATCTACAATTATGATGGTTTGAGGGCTGCTTGAGGTCTGAGAACCAAGAGTTTGAGACCACTGGAGAAGGACACTAAAGGGGGAATAAAGTAAATGCAAGTAAAACAATTTTGTTCTTATTAGTATTTGTATTTAACATTTCATGATATAAACGTTATATCATACATAGTAAAGTGGTTTTGTGTAATGTATAGTCGGGTATTTTAAATCTGTGGAAAGTCTGTTTGGTGAATGTTGTGTGTGTTAAAGCTATTAAAGTTAACAAGCACTTTTATAGTTGTAAGAAATATAAGCTTTACAGTATGACAAGAGAATAAATAAAATGTAATGTTAATATGCTATGATACTGAGCTACTGAAGTGGGTGGGGTGGGGTGTAAAACTGCACTGATTATATTATATGTAGAATTACAATATCTTCACTTATTTTACAAGGGTAAATGTCTAGATTAATGCCCTGGGCTTAAGTGATAAATAAATGTTTTTAAGCAAGTAGGCTTTAAAATAGGACAAAACAATGAAAGACACAGAGAATGCTAAGATTTTTTACATCTGCAAAGATATTAGCTTTTTTTGTCCATTAGCAAATGTTCAGTGGGAGTCAAGAAGTCTGTAGCTAAAGGCAGATCATTTCTCAGCACTTTTCCATGTAGACAAGCTGTCTGCATTTACAAGCAATTAATCTTGGGACTTCTAAAAATTCTTTCTTGAGGGAAATACAAAATTTAAAGTTACAATGGCAAGCAGTTTAGTGAAAAATAAGGTTTGAAATTATAGGAAGTGAATAAGAGACAGCACCCCCCCCCCCTAGCAGCCTTAACACTTTAATGTATTTAATAGAACAGTGTACAATTTAGTTTTATTTAAAGATAACCAGTGCACTTTTTTCTTAGGGCTAAATGTTAATGTTCTCTAAAAGCATACAAGCTGTTCTTTACATCTGGGAGGGGACTATAAGAAAATAAGAAACAGCAATCTGTGCAAGTGGGATCACATGCTATAGCATATGCTATAGTATAGGTAACCTTAATTTTAGGTCAGGTAATGCATGTGGGTTCAGCTGTCAATTTCAGGCAATTGTTCTTATCTGGAAGGTTAACCTTCACTTTTTGAAGATGTACATAGTTTTGTGTGTTTGTTCTACTTTAATAGGGGATGGGGTGTTTTGAAAATGTATTTAGCTTTTTTGTTGGAGGGTTTTCATTAAAACAAAAAGTCTTGAGAAATGTGACATGTTCAAATAGAGATTTGGAGAAACAACTGTTTAAAAAATTAGCTTGCCGAACATTAGTGTGTGCATGTAATGCTAAAGTTGTAAATATACATTAAAAACTGACATGTACAATAGGTGAGAACAATAGCTTTTTGTCATAATAACACTAACCATTTTGTCTTGGAAGAAAATTACCTTACAGCTATAGACAAAAAGGAAGGAGTATTGAATTATACTAAGAAATGCAGAGTGCAAACAGTAATGCTACAGGAGACACATTTGGAAAGAAATGAGCATGTGAAACTGACAAAGTAAGGATTTCAGGATGGATATTCAGCAAAATATTAGGCACAGAGGAAAGGAGTAATTATATTAACCTCTAGAGGGACTCCAATAGTAATAGAAGAGGAAAAAAGACAAAAATGGTAGATTTGTAGTAGTAAGAGTTTACTGGCAAGGGAGGAGGATTATGGCGGTGTGTATTTATATTCCACCAAAAACTGCTGTTATGTATCTTAAGAAAATTTTGGCAAAAATAATCGCCTTTCAACAGGGAACATTACTTACAGGTGGTGGCTGGAACTTGATTTGCAATAGTGAATATGTATCAGGGGGACCTAGAAGGGAACATATAACAAAAGAGGGTAGATTTCTGAAAAGGTTTACGAAAATATTTGGTATGGAAGATGTGAATTTAGTAGTAGGAATTCAGGCAAAATTTACGTATTATTCCCCAAGGTACAATAACTATACTGGGGTTCGAATGGAGAGATAAGTCAGTAAATAAAGGAGAGTATTATTGCCGAAACTGAATTCATCCTCAAGTCTTGGTGAGTACCTTCATGAGGTGAACCCTGTTTTTCACAAAATCTCACCAAAATGACACTGACATATAGACTGCATTTATATGGCATATATCATGGACAGACGTAGGTTAAAAATAAAAAAAAGAGAGCTGGGTGCACAAGACTCAGGATAAAAAGTGCCCAATCTTGGTAAGCACACTGCTGCCAGGACTAGAAAAGATGACAGTGTAGAATCCTCAAAATATAGAAACATTCCTACAATGGGGCCAGGCCAGGTCCAGGGGGAAGATGGCCCCCTTGTTGTAGAAGGAAGTAGTAGTCCACAAAAATCACAAAAAAAGATAGGCCAAAGAAGAGCCATAAAGACAATAAAGTGGACTGCTGAGCATAAGAAAGAAATTATGTATTGTTACAATTAAGCAAAAAGCACAGAATTTCCAGCCAGAAGGTATACAAAATGATTAAGAGAGAAATTAGAGGAAATAAAAATACTTCCACAAGAAAAACTGTCAGAAACTTCAAATAAAAATGTGTATTCATTAACACACAAGATTTGTGAAAAACACTATATCGATCAATAAACTTTAATTTGCTTGGAAAAAGAAGCAGCTGAGGAAGTGCAAAAATATAATCATCAAAACCTAGAGATTTTTGAAAAGTATAAAAAAAGAAATATGGACATGGGAAAGAAAGAGAGATCTGATATGGTACAATATTTATGCAAAGGAGAAAGCCAAATTAATCAATATAAAAAAGGCAGCCTCAAAAATATTCGAAGAGAAATACAGGCAAATGCATCTGGATATGGAAAATTTCACAATTAAAAAAATAATATCATGAAAAGAGAATGTAGAAAAGAAGATCAGTATGTAGAAGTTAAAAAAATATATAAGTTGAAGTTATGGAGTGCCTGCAAAGTGAAGGATTTGGTGTAGAAGGTCTAACACAGGTTACATCACAGCATGATGGAGTGAGTCCCCAAAGTAAGGAGAACCAAGAAGATCAGGAGACATCTGAAGAAGAAATATGGACATGGGAAAGAAAAAGAGATTTAACATAGTGTAATATTTATGCAAAGGAAAAAGCAAAACTAACAATACAAAAAGAGCAGCACCAAAAATATTTGAAGAGAAATACAGGCAAAGGAATCCTGACATGGAAAACTTTACAATACAAAAAATAAGAAGACAAAGAGGAAAAGCAGAAAATGAGATTAGTAATGGAGAAGTTAAATAAATAGAAACTGAGGTTATGGAGTACCTGCAAACTGAAGGATTTGGTGTAGAAAATCTACTGTAATTCAGAAAGCACCACAACAGGATAGAGCAACGGATATCCAAATTAAGGAGAAACCAGTGGAACATGAAGCAATTGGTCAGGTGCCATATGAAGATATTTTGGAGCCTTCCACAGGAAACCATTATAAACGTTCACTTGAAGCTAGTCAGCAAGGGAAGGAACAGGAAAATGTGGAAACTCTGACACAGTCAATGTTGAGGAGTGATAAGCCAGTAAATTCCCATATGACAGAGCAACGGATGGCACAGGATGAAACTGAAGAGAAAGTGCCACATGAAGATGCTATAGAACTATTTATAGAATGCCTACAGGAAATGGAAAACAAAAAAACTGTACTCTCAGTTTAGAAGAAAATGAGCTAAGAGAAGAGTTGCTTGATTTAATAGACATAGATAGACATATTAAGATCAATGAAAGACTACAGAAGGTCAATAAAACCCCAAAAGTCAGAAGTTTGATAAAACAAATGAACACAGTAATTAGGACTGTCCATAGAGATCCATACAATATAACAGAAGTAAAACAGGACATATTACTGTGTAGCTAAATGAATAACTGATAAAAGTTCTACCACAAGAACACAGAGTAGTGAGGGAAAGGAAGGGGAGAAATCAAATACCATCATGGATGTATCAAATAGAGAAAACTATAAAGCAATTAAGACAAGAAGTGTGACTGTTACAAGAAAATAGAAGAGGGAACAGATCAACAAAAATACTAAGAAAGATAGACATGATAAAAGCAATGCACAATATTAGAACAGACCAGGATTGATCATGCACTCAAATAACAAACTAAAAATCTCAGCACAGGCGGAAAAACGTGGAAGATATGCAGATAAATACAAAAAAATACAAAATAAGCAGTTTATTGATGACCCAAAAAGTTTTATAGAGAATTATGAAACAAAGTAAAAGGAATTGAAAGACCACCAAATAAGAAGAAATAGATACATTTTGGAGAAGTATCTATGAAGATCCTGTGGAACTTAAAGTTGCTAAATGTTTAGAAGAAGTAAAAGAAAGAATAAGAAGTTTAAAGGTACAGAATATGCACTGGGATGAAGTAACAGCCAGGGAGATTGAAACAATGTTAAGAAAAGCCTCTAATTGGAAAACCTCAGCCCCAGATGTAGTACCTAACTTTTGGCTAAAAGTATTAACATCTTTGCACGAAGATTTAGCTATGAGTAAGAACTATTTATATGCGCACCCTGAACAGACACCAACCGGGCAAACAACAGGAAAAACAATGCTCCCACTTAAGAGTGAAGCTGCAAGCTACCCTAAAAATTATAGACAAATAACTTGCCTCCCGACACCGTATAAACTATATACTGGAATTGATGCTAACAGAGTTTATAGTTATTTAGAAGAAAACTCAATTATGGCAGTTGAACAAAAGGGCAATAAAAGAAAGTCATGTGGAACAAAGGATCATTTATTGTTAAATAAAGTCATAGTGGAGAACAGTAAAAAGGGGAAGAATCTAAGTAGGGCATGGATTGACTACAAAAAAGCATTTGGTTGTATCCCACATTCATAGATAAAAGAGTGCTAAAAAAAGTTATAAGATACACCCTGCACTGATCGAGTACATTGCAGTGACCATGAAACAGTGGCAAACCACTTTACAATTAAGCCATGATAAACGACAAATTATTATCCCAGAGATAAAAATTCAAAGGGGAATATTCCAGGGTGACTCTCTGTCACTACTGCTATTCTGCCTTGCCCTTATAACCCATTAAGCTGTTTACTTAACAGCTTAGGCCATGGCTACAATTTGGCTCCTAGAAAATAACAATGTGTAAAGACTTCTCATCTTCTCTTTGTTGATGATTTAAAACTGTATAGCTCATCAGATGAAGAACTGAAAGCACAACTGCAACTTGTCAAAACTTTTTCGGATGATATAAGAATGTCATTTGGTCTTGATAAATGTGCAAAAGCAACTTTTAAAGCAGGAAAACATCAATTTGGGAGAAGAATGTGATATAAAAGGACTTGAGCAAGATGGAGTGTATAAATATTTGGGAGTTGTTGAAGGATCAACAATAAAACATGAACAAATGCAAATACAACTTAGTAAGGAATATTTTAGACGACTTAAATTAATCCTGAAAACAGCATTGACATCTAGGAACAAAATCCAAGCTTTAAACCAATTTGCTCTTCCTATCCTAACTTACAGTGCTGGAGTAACTGACTAACCGCAAAACACGTTGGATAGATTAGATAGGAAAACAAGAAGCATGCTTCATGCTCTCCAAATGATTTATAAAAATCAATGCATACCAAGATTATATATTCCCCATTCAGGAGGAGGGATGGGCCTCCTTGAAACTGATTACATGTATAGATCTGCAGTTGTGGGACTCCACACATATCTGCTGACTTCACAAGACCCAAATGTAGTGAAAGTTTTGAAACATAAGGAGAATAAATCTAAGATGACTTCTCTGCTTAATTTTGCAGAAGCATATTGGCATCAAGCAGGAATGGAAATCAAACCAGAAGTCGATAAAAATCAGGCAGCAACTGAATGTGCCAAAAAACAAAAGAAAGAATATAAGGTGAAGGACCAGATGAGAAGGCAAGAAATGTGGAAAATGCATAAATATAGTTGCAAGTATAGAAAACTTCTGGAAGAACCTCATGTTGATCAGGAACGAATGTGGGAATGGTTAAGGAGAGGCAAATTCAAAACAAGAGATGAAAGGTTAATATTGGCAGCCCAAGATAGTGGGCTGCATACATGTTGGTTTACAAAGTCATTGAACATGTGGTAGAAACAGACAAATGTAGATTTTGTAAAACTGAATTGGAAACAGTCGCACACCTCGTTGCTGATTGTGACATACTAATAGCAGAAAGACTGTAACTGAAAGGCATAATAATGTGGCAAGATTGTTGCATTGGGAATTGTGCAAACATTATGGTATTGAAGTGGCTAAAAAACACTGGAAACATGAGCCACAAAGCATCATAGAAAATGATGAAGTTTATATCACATGGGATCATCCGTTGCCAACAGTTCAAAAGATAGATGCTAGAAAACCAGATATAGTGGTCCAAGAAAAGAAGACAAAAGCAGCACTGATCATTGAAATCACCAGACCCAGTGACTATAGTGTCTTGCATACAGAGAGACACAAAGTCATAAAATATAAAGATTCACAGGCAGAACCAAGAGCAATGTGGAAGAAAGATACTCAGACAGTCCCAACAGAAGTAGGAGCAATGGGTCGTATAAAAAATAATCTACACTCTCAGATATGTTACCAATACATGTAACTCCATGCGAATTTCAGAAGGAGTCATTACTGGACACATCAAAGATTGAAACAATACTAATTTTATGCACTTTAACTGTACTTTGGGGTCAATTCCCGTCATGGTATTAGAAACCCAAAAGATATGGAGGATTTAAAAAAAGAAAGATATTATATTTCACAGGAACATTTGCACTTAATTGAAAGCTTTGACACACATCCAACAACTATTTCAGATCACGCACCAATAAAAACTAAGATAAAAAATGGACGGTAATGAAGTAAATATGAGACACTGGCACTTTTCCACTTACCTGTTAAAAAGTGAAATTTAAGAAACAGGTAGTGAAAATTATTCAAGAGTTATTTGGGAGGATAGAAATATATTCTGAAGTTATAGCTAGAAAATAGCATAAAACGAAAATGAAGTTTAAAAACAGGGAAAAATACAACAAAGAGAGAGAGAGAGATAGATAAGAAGTAAGATAAATTATTTAGAGGGACTGACAAAGGTTAAAGTATTGCAGAATAAGGGGAATCTCACAGAACAAGAAGCCACACAGATGCAGAGTGTTAAAGAGAAAATAGGGGAGTATCTGGATAATATGCATGAGTTTAGAAAGACTGCTGCTAAGCAACTGTTTTTGATAATAATTCCAGAGCACAAAAGACTTTAACTCAATACCTTATGCAGCAGAAAGTAGAAAGGGTTGTTGTCAAAATTAGGAAGCCTACAACAGGAAAAATAACCACAGATCATGTGGAGGTTTTAGAGATATTTCAGACATTTATGAAAATTTTTATAAAACAGAGAAATGTGGAATTCAAGAAAGAGCACAAGTGGAAGTAATTACAGTATACTTAATTATGCCAAGGTTAGAGGCAGATGAGACTCAACCACTAACAGCTAAGAAAGGAAGGGATGAGATAAAAATGGTTATCATTAATCAGTCTTCAGGAAAGTCCATGGAAAAGATGCTATTCCTGTGGCTGTTTGGAAGTTAGAAGGGAAGAAAGTGAAAAGATAGGGAGTATTTTGTTTAACAGTATTTTAAAAGGAGGGAAAGTGCCAACATCTTGGAAGAAAGCTGTGGTAGCTGTATTACTCATCACACTCAGCTTCATACAGACCCATTTCAATTTTACGTTATGATTATGAAGTGATTATGTCTACAATAGGTACAAAATGGCAGCGATTTTGCCAAACTTGATAGGTATGGATCAATGTGGTTTTGAGGAGGGGAGGCAAATGTTTGACAGTATTAATAGAACAATGATATTCCAGAGGAAAGCAGAATGTAAGAAAATACTGCTGTTGTTGGTGGGTATTGATACAGAAAAATTATTTGACAGAATATGCTGGGATTTTATAGGTTCATAGGTAGGTACTAGGCTATCGGCCCAAGGCCTATGTAAGCCTAGCCAACAAGGTTCCCTGGCTTACGCCACCCAAGAAAGTTATTTTATAGGTTCATAGGTAGGTACTAGGCTATCGGCTCAAGGGCCTATGTAAGCCTAGCTAACAAGGTTCCCTAGGGCTATGGAAGCATTTGCATTCCCTGATACAATAATAAGGTTAATTAGGGGAATATATAAATGATGAGAAGCAAGAATTAAAGTATTAAAGTGGGATAGTTCTTCTCTGATAAGTTAAGTTTGAACAGAGGAACCATTTATGGGTATCCTCTTTCTCCTTTGTTATTTTCTTTATATTTAGAGCCATTGGCAAAGAAAATAAGAGACTCAGAAATGCAAGAATATAATTGATAAGTTAATCAAGGAAAGATGGGTTTATTTCCAAACAATATTATTTTTTACTTTATAAATCCCAAAAAGGACATTTCAGTGTTGTGGAACATTTTGACACAGTTTAAAGTCTTTTAGGGATACAAATTAATGAAGATAAAACAAAAGCAATAGACATAAATTATGTACCCACACACAAATTGGTTCAGCAACAGCCATATGTATGGGGACATGATAAGATGAAGAATTTAGGAGTATGGATTAAAAAGGTTCTGTTATGGCAGCTAAGGATAAGTGGAAAGAGACTAAACAAAAAAATATATATAAACACTGGGGAAATGAAAGCTATTGTTTATGGATATGGATAGTAAGATACAAGAAGTGAAATGCTTTTAGTCCCTTTAATTTTACATACAGGTCAGGCATACTTTTATAAAGCAGAGGAGAAACTGCAGACAATAATTAGTAAAGAGTTGAAGGAATTTATTTAGTAGGAGAAGATGGCAAGAGTTAAGTGGGATACGCTGATCCTTCCAATATAACAATGTGGTTTTGGATTACTTAATTTGAAGGGATATTTCAGAGCCACACACTTAAAGCTCATATACATAAGACAAACAGAGGGTTGTAATTCAAAACAGAAAACAATGATGATGAAGTGGAGGGAAGTTGAAGAAACAGAGTGGGATTTTGTATGTGGATTCTTAAGCACAATAATAACAACCATAAAGAATATTATATTCATAAAGCAGAATGAATTCTAAGAAGAAAGGAATGGAGAAAGAAGATTTTTTTCAAAAGGAACGACTGCAAGTTGGGTACAGAAAACAGGCAATAATGGGTGGAAATTTACTGGAGAAAGCTGGCAAAAGAACCAAAGTATTGGGAGTAAATAACTAGAGAGGTCAAGGGAGTAGAGTAGTATCATGCCAAACAGACATTTGGACTGCAGGCTAGAGACTGCTTTCCCTATCAGGAATTGATATCAGAGTAAAGGCAAAAAGAAAGCAAAAGGGGACTCTTAAGTGAAAGACCTCCTCTGGTGGTGTTTATAGCTGAATGTAGAACAGAAGCTGCTGTTTAAAATGGATAATTAGTAAGACATAAAATATTGCATGATAACTCTAAGAATCAATCAGAGGAGATGAGAAAAGACTGAGAAGAGAGACTGGAAAATCAATTTAAAAGTGAACAATGGCAGGACAAAGTCCAGAAGGTTTGGGATCTTTGCTTGGAAATGTTTGCATAGTTATTTTCATACTCCAAGAAAACTTCAAAGAATTTCTCCTGAGGTAGATAACAAATGTTGGAAGTGTGATATAACTGGGAGCATTTGTTTTGGGAGTGTAATGAGTTAGCAGATTTAAAAATTCCTTACAGAGTAGTCTGTCAGAAATATTGGGTGAGGAAAAAGGCTGTAACTAAGGATATGACTTTTTTGAGCTGAGACACAGGATCTGAATAATTATTAAAAGATGGAAATCAAAGTCTAAACCAACTATATTTGAACTACTGAATATTATTAAAGAGATAAAAGAACTGGAAGAGGTATCTTTAGAAAAAGGAAGGAGAAAATTATATAGCAATAAATTGAAATTGTGGGAATAACGCATACAGAATAATGCTCAGAAGGGGAGAGAGGTTTAAGTGAAGACATGAATTCAGCAATTTATGTAATGTCAGACTAATGATAATTACAAAGAAAGAAAATATATATTAAGTATAACATATTTAAATAGAAAAAATGCTAATATGGTTTGTTTTCTTTTCTGTTAATGTAGGTTTGCCTATCTCTTAAGGGAAATTTAATAAAGGCATTTAAAAACAGATGTAAGTATGGTCAAATGACCCAGTGACTCCAGGGACGACACTGCACACCATCAGTCATAGTAGAAGCCATAAAATACTCTTGCAGATATACCTTTAGTAATGCTTCGGCAGTGCCTAACACTACTTAGTGATCTCCTCACTCTGAACATAAGCATTCATCTGAGTTTAAATTTACAGCAAGTACTGCTGCATTGTGCAGTATTCAAACATTTCTAAATCACCCCCCCATCTTGCTTCCCCTGATTAGCATACACAGACAGGATCATTTAATAATATTGCTCATTACCATGTCATTATATGTCCATTAGCATAAGCCACACTCCACCCTGCCGATTAGTCTGTTTTTCTAAATCGCATACATCCTGTGTGTCTGGAAGCTCATCACAGACATTTCCTAACCATGCTACAGCAATGTTTTCTGAATCTGGCTGGTCCCGTGATTAACAAACCAATGCACTTACCTTCTCTCTCAGAGTTGCCTTGTAATGTTTCTAGTTTCTGTGTCTGTTTGGCTTCAAGTATGGCCCAAAGCGACCTCTACACTGCTAAGCATTTAGTTAAGAATTCGAACAACAATGCACTTTAAATTTCACTTTTGTTAGACTCACAGCGATTCGGCAGTGTTTTCATCCTTTCTCATTCTGATTACACATAACACAAACACTGCTTGCAAAATGAAAATAGCAATTCCTCAAAAAGCACACACTGAATTCTCTAAGTTTCTGCAGATGGGGACATCACCTCATAGTGGGGCTGTTGTAGACAATGATTTAGGGACCAAAAAAATCTAGTGCAGAGTGATCTGTTTAGACCAAACCTGTTCACTAAATGTCATCAGTATAGTGTTTAACAACCACTGGAGAATCTTCATATTAAATATATTTTAGAATTACCCAATTTAAAATTAAAATAATAATATTTTTTGTCTTAGCCATGTTAACTGAAATAAAGGTCTCTTAAATAAGGTACTTCATACTACTTCATACTACTTCTGGTCATAAACTGTAAGGCTCGATTTCACTCCCAACAAGCCCTAGCTTGTTAACTTTCCACCACATTTTCTTTCTTTCTCTATCTCTCTCCTAGTAAAGCCAACATCTCCAATAATCAGTCTCACTCTTTACAATTTGTCTATCTCAGTGGTGCACAACCTTTTTGTGGGGAGGCCACTACACAAATTCTTAATGCATCTGCAAGCCACCTCAAAACATAGTAAGTCGTTACAAGTTAACAATAGGTACAGGTGAATAGCATTTTTACTTAAGACAGCAGTCATGAAATTGCCTGTTTTCTATATCAACTTTGCATTTAACTTTATTCTGGCTTGCAGCCATGATGACTTATTACAAACTCTTGCAGAAAGTTACTACTGTTTACAGACTACAAGTTATAAACAACAAAAAAAACAGTTACTTCCGCAGCTAAAATTAGAGGTGTGTGCAACTGCAGTCAATTAGGTAAGTAAGCACGTGCTGGAAATTTTCCATGACTGGAGTAAGGCATAGCATACTGGAGTAAGGCATAGCATTTTTTCACTTTTAAAAAAAATTTTAGTTACTCTCTGGGGGCCAGATGGTGTTGCGTTGAGGGCCGGATTTGGCCCCGAGGCTGGACGTTGTGCACCACTGGTCTATCCATTCCCTTTCACTGTCAGACAGGCCAATATCTCTCTCTGACTTTTCTCCCTGTGGTCCACCTTTTTACAGGAAGTAATGAGATCCACCTCTACACACTGTCTCAACATTTCAGCTTGACATACCCCACAACAGTCACAAGGGGGCACTAGACTCTCTCTCTCTCTCTAAATATATATATATATATATATATATATATATATATATATATATATATATATATATGGGTCTCGGACGTTTGCTCGAATGAGCAAACATCTGAAACCCAAACTGCCGGGCATACTTACGCGAAAGTGCTTTTCACCGAAGAAGCACTGTAAGTATGCCTGTTGCCGAGGCCGTACTATGGTGCAGATAAGGGAAAATTCCCTTTTCCCCACTGTAGTGTGGTCTCGTAGGGAGAATATTAAAGTAGGGGAGGTGTGGGGGGCACAGCTTAATTAATGCAGTGTTTTTTTTTTGTAACATGCTTTAACGAAAGCACTTTTTTGATAAAAGCGCTTTTGTTAAAGTGTGTTCGGTTGTTATGGATTCGGATGTTTGCTCATTCGAGCAAACGTCCTAGATCCATATATATATATATATATATATATATATATATATATATATATATATATATATATATATATATATATACACACACACATACATAGATGCACACATACACACACACACATGTATATATATATATGTATATACATATACATATATATATATATATATATATATATATATATATATATATATATATATATATATATATATATATATATATATATATACACACACAATACTATCATCAAACATCAAACACTCCAAAGAGTGAATACAAAAAGAACAATCTTTTAGAATGAATCTAAAAAGAATGAAAAAATGAAAAACACTAATTTTTGCAGGGGGTGCAAACTGCTCTGCACCCTCCATACCCCCTAATAACTATATACTAACTCAAAAATCACACAACAGTGGGTAAAGTACAAATTCTGAGACCCAGCAGTGCCGCAATCTCTCATGTAAAGCAGCCAACAGGCTGAAAAACAAGTGAAAAGAACATTCAATCTTTTGAACCCTAAGTCTTACATACTGTAAACATACACAAATATACATATACACACACACACACACACACATATATATATATATATATATATTTATATCTACATGTATATATATATATATATATATATATATATATATATATATATATATATAAATATATATCTCAAAAGATAACCACAAAGCATTCTTTAGCTATGTCAAGAACCTAAGTGGAAGCTCTCAGATCTGCTGAGTTAGTGCAGAATGGTACAAAATACATTGAACCAACTGATATTGCCAACATTCTGGCAGACAGGTTTAGTGCAAACTTCACCCCCCCTCTCACCCCCTAAAGGGCCCATAACCATACAAGAAAAATGTAGAGCCCCAGCAATCACTGACACACAGGTTAAAACAGCCCTGTCCAAAGCCAGAAACACAGCTACAATGGGACCGGACAGTGTCCCAGGCTGTATCTTACATGAACTCCAAAATGAACTAACCCCTCACCTAAACACACTGTTCAAACTCAGCCTCTCTACAGGCTATGTACCCATAGAGTGGCGCACAGCAACAGTTATCCCAATGGACCCCGGGAACTATCGCCCTATAAGCCTGACTAGCCTGGTCTGCAAGGCTATGGAGCACATCATCATGGAACTCATTAACAGAGACATTGGGAACCTCCAAACGTTGGACCCTACCCAGTTTGGCTTTGTTAAGGGCAGATCATACCTCCTAAACCTGGTGGACTTCTTTGAGACAATTAACAAGGCTTTAGATGAGGGAAAGGAGGTCCACACAGCCTACCTAGACCTCGCAAAGGCTTTCAACACCATTCCCCATTCTGGTATTATAGACAAGCTCACCAGCCTGAACATAAACCCCTACATCACGAGATGGGTTGTCAATCGGTTCACGGATAGAACCCACATGGTGAGAGTTGCAGGCTCTAGGTCCGACTGTAAACCGGTTACAAGTGGTGTCTCCCGGGGCTCAGTCCTGATGACTGCAAACCAGGGGCCATAACTGACTCTCTGGCTGATACAGACATCCTCCAGAAGGGTCTCACTGAGACGGATACCTGGTGTCAAAAGCATGGCCTCAAGCTAAATGCCAAAAAGTGTATAGTCATTCCCTTCAGAAAAACTAAGTACCTGTGAACTACCACATATGT
This sequence comes from Protopterus annectens, assembly GCF_019279795.1. Taxonomy (NCBI): domain Eukaryota; kingdom Metazoa; phylum Chordata; order Ceratodontiformes; family Protopteridae; genus Protopterus; species Protopterus annectens. The sequence goes on from NC_056734.1 coordinate 185,893,366, forward strand.
AAATGAAATAAAGGATCTGGGGACCCAAGTAGATAGTAATCTCTCCTTTGATAATCATATTGCCAAGGTGGTTAGAAAATCCTTCTATGTGGCCCACCTAATCACAAAAGGGTTTGCATCTAGAACAAACTCATCACTCATCAGATCCATCATAGATTTGGGATGTACCTTACAAGACACCTTCAACAGCTGGAAAGACCACAGAAGTACCTCACCAGGAGGATTACTGGCCTCAAACTGATGCCCTATGCAGCCTGACTGAAGAAAGTCCAGCTGTACTCGGTTGCATACCACCTATTCAGAGGTGATCTCTGCCTGACATACAAGGCCATGTCCAACACAGAATTGATGGACATGCTCCACGGGATCTAAACCTCACCATAACGATAAATAGGACTTGCTGGAGGGATAGATTCCTGTCCCAGAGACTCCCCATGCTTTGGAACAGGATTCCAATCTATATTAGGCAGAGCCTCACTAACACTCAGGGATCACTGCAGTGGCTCTGCTGGACAGAGGCTCTGCTGGACAGAACATATATATATATATATATATATATATATATATATATATATATATATATATATATATTATACACACACACACACACACACACACACACACACATATATATATATATATATATATAGAATGTGTGTGTGCATGTGTGCATTCTGCACTGTAAATATAGAATAGATGTTTAAGTCAGATTTGCTAGATATGCTCTACACCTCTCTCCTCACAGCTTTAACATATTGGCACTGAACTATCAGCATAGTCAAACAAAATCGAGACTATATAAAGGTAGCAGTGCTCTTCACTAGAAGCCAGTTTTCAAAGCTTATCATGCTTTCAAACCCACCACCAAAAATGAGTGTGTAGGAGGCATGCCTGTATTCCTAAAAGGCCAAATTACATATAAAATCATAAGGGAAGACAGTGACAATGATCTTCATATTGTACTTACTGACAATAAAAATCCAAATTACATCATAGCCAACTGCCATACCCCCTCCATGTCACCTGCAACCCCTCAAGGCATATCTAAATAAACTGGAAGTCCTTGCCACTGAAATGAACACTATTATCCTAGAGAATTTCAATTATCCTTCCAGTAACTAAAAAAACTAACAAATAAAGTTTGTGTTTCTTAGATTTCAAAAATGCTAGCTCCTCCTTAGATCAACTAGTCATGTCCCAACTAGGAGATCAAAAATATTGGATCTAACCCTCATCAGTATAACCCTAATATACTCTACACCTATACTTACTCCATCACTGGTCACATCCGATCATCATTCAGTAATATTCACTGTGATTTACCATCAAACCCTTCTTTTTTTATTCTAAGGTAAATCAATTATGGCTCGCTGATGACCTGATGAAATGTAAATACCCCCTCAAAGACCCCATCTCACACAATGATACATTCACAGACAGTTTATATCCTTCTCTAAAAGTATGCACTAAGGCACTGGTTCCCCTCAAATCAAAAATATAATGACAAGTTCAGGAATAAAGCCATATGGTGGAACCTAGCATAAATAAACTGTTCAATAAGAGAAAGAAACGTATCTCCCATAAGAAGAAACTGAATACCTCAACTTCTAAACATGAAGTCAGAAGGATAAACAAAGAAATAAGAAGTAAAATCAAATCCTCCAAAGATAACTAATAGATGAAAATTGCCACTTCTGTTAAGGACAACCACAAGGCCTCTTCAACTATGTCAGAGACCTTACAAGCAATACCGAGCAATGCATTGAGCTAATAAATAACAACATACTCTTCAACAGAAAACATGGCCTACATATTAGCAGAGACATTTATCTCACCCATATTGCTCCCTAAGTTTACCCCACAGAGTAGTATAATCACCCCTCCTCAGATCACTTTGGAGAAAGTCCTGTGGTCTCTCTCAAAGGTCAAAAACATGTCCTCTATAGATTCAGACAATGTTCTAGGCTGTCTTCTCATCAGTACCAAGCACAGCCATCTAGCCTCACTACTGAACCTTCTCACTCTCAGTCTCTGCCCTAGATTCATGCAGAGGTGTGGAGAACAGCTGCAGTTATCTTGTTCCTCACAGGAGGACCCACCTCTAACCCTGAAAGCTATAGACCTGCAAGTCTCACCAGCTTTATCTGAAAACAATGGAGTGTATCATAATGATAGAATTCACAATCACATATGTAAAATGATGTAAAATATACATGTGCATACTATATATGTTTGTATGTGTGTAATGTGTCTGCACATGTATTTATGTATGCACACATACACACACACACACACACACACACACACACATAAATATACTAAACAATCATACACACATCCATGTACTTCTGCTTTCTGCAACTCAGCATAGAACAAACAGCAACAGAAGAGTGACTGTTGACTTAAACGTGCACCTCAGTTAGTTGCCGTGCTTACAAATAAACCCCTTCGGTTGGTGTCAGACCACTGCCACCCTCAAAGTGTTCACTTACAAGAATGCAAAAAGAGTTTTGTCTGTTTAGGAGTTTGTCAATTACATTTTCAGAACAGTAAAATAATGCATTAAAACAAACCAAATATTAACAAGTCTGTGAGCATATCTTTTAAATTATTTACATGACATAATCTTATTAAATTCAAATGACAACCACCAACAAATTAAGAAATAATATGAGTGAGGAAAATCATCTCCAGTGATATTGCTTCATTAAACAGGAAAGGGAACTCTAACCTGATCATAATGAGTTTCAAACATGCTGCACAAACTAATTAACTTTTAGTTTCAGTGGAAGCAGTTAAGACTAGCAGGATGAAACACAATCTCATAAAGGAACATGAACGTGTATTTAGAATGCCCTTACTAAATTTGACAAGGCTGCCACAAATATAAAATTTACACTGCCAAAAGGCAAATGTGGAATATTATGCTCCTTTCTGTTAAACATTTTAAATTTTAGGTATGTACTGTCTTATTCAAGACGCTTGAGTAAACTAAAACAATGTATAGCCATACACATAACTGTCAACTTCTTTGCTCAGAAAGAATGGCGTGGGGGGGTCTAAGACCCAAAATTATGGATTATTTTTAAATATTACTCTAATTCACTTAAAACATTACTAGAATGGCAGTTTTGCATCAACACGCATTTTATGAATAATAGGAAGTACAAACCTCTCATGTCTTGCATTACTGACTGACTGTAATGTTCGGTAATTTACCAGAAAATAAAAAAAAAATACAAGTTATGGGGCAAAAATATAAAGCCAAATCAGGGACATTCTGCAAAATCAAGGACAATTGAGAGGTATAACAATAGTTTATAAGGAAAATAGTCGTGGCTATTTTATTAGCATTTGAAGATAGTGATGGAATTCTGAAAGGTACATCCATCCAACACAAGGTAAAGTAAAGAAAAACAAAATCAGCAGAGACAAGTTATAACTGTAACCAGACAATCAAAAACATGGTAATAATGTAAGCTGTTAGCATTAAATGGTGCAGCAAACATTATACAAGCTTTAATACAGATCAATTATAAATTAAGGCTTTTTGCATTTCTGAGTGCTTAGAATGTGTTAAATATGTGGAAAGAACTTGCTGAAGAAGCCAGAAAAGAATCACAGTCAAATTTTCATGGAAGGTAAACTCCAGGATTTACTGCATTTTTATTCCTACTGAATTTTTACTGCACTGTGCTAGAGCAAGAATTAGCCTTTATTAATATTATCCCATAGGTATTAATCTTATTTCATAATAAAGTAAGTTAAGGCAATGCATTTTACCTTTCTACAAAGAGAATATTTACTGAAAGTTTGATTGAGCATAATAGAAGCTTCCACATTTACATAGTAAAATAATGCAAGCTATTAATGTTGGTGACAGGATGTGTAAAAATGACAGCAGTAAATTAGTGAAATGCACATCTGAAAACAGCATTTGTAGTCCGATAACCATGGAAGCCTACTAGAGTAATACAAAAAGTATTTTATAACAAGAAAGGTTAAAGGACAATCTGAAAGATAGTGGTGACAACTTAGAATGGAATTTAACAGTTTTTTAAGCATCTATTCCCTCAATTGCCAGTTTTCTGTAACTGTTATTACCATGCATTTTTTTAACTCTCATGTAATAATTTTGTAAGTTTTCTTAATTTTGTAATTTTATAATTTTGTATTTTATAATGTTGTAATCTGTAATACTGTACTGTTTTGGAGCTTTTCACCCCAAGGACTCCATTGAAAATGGGCTCCTCGTGGCCCAATGGACAATCCTGGCAAACAAACTGCAAATAAATAAATAAAATCTCTTAGACCTTGGGAGTAGAACATCCACCATGGATATTGTTTGATTTAACAAGGCTGGCCCAAATGTAAACTGAAATCAAGAAAAATAAATGGAGTAAATACATGCACTAAAAGCGATTACAGACTTTACTGAGAAATCAGATAAAAACAACTCTGATCCAAAACAATACCAAAACAGCAAAATCTTCAGAAGTCAGGAATCGAAAAACAGGAACCAAAGTCAAATCCAAAAGCAAATTCTTTATTCTCCAGCGCCTCGGTGCCTCGGTGTAACCACCTTTCAAGAGTATACATTCTCACTGAAAGAATGGATGTATATATATACACTCATAGCAATTAATTAAACATCAGTCTCTTAAACAGGAACTGGTTTCCCTTTCACATAGTATTAGTTCATCTGTGAGTCTAGAAAATATGAAGTCTTTCATGGAGAAGACTAATGAGAGACTGAATAATCTAGAGAATGAACTTGTAAAACAAAAGAAAACAAAATTAATACGTGATATCAATGAATATGAAGCAGGGACTGCATTTTCTTACCCTCCTAATTGGACAGAACATAAGCGGAAACAACGTAGGAGGGTAAGATTCACTGATGCACCGTTGTCTTCTTCTTTTGCTTCTTCAGGGGAAGAGTTTGGGTCGGACACCAGTATGGAATTTCCGGAATTACCTAGACCAGCACAACCACGTAGGATGCAACAGGAGTTTAACAATGGAGGCTTGCAGCACCAGGAACGAACATTTCAACAGGAACAGAAACGCCTGAGAAGTTATGAGCAAGAAGATGTCTCTGTTCAGAAATTCAATCAACCTGACAATTTTCGTCAGAATCGGAGGTATGGACAACAATATAACAACAAGAAATTTAAACAGTAATGACTTTAATGATAAAAGTATTGTTCTTAATTTATCTGGTTGTGATTTGTCTGATGAACAGTTTGCTGTGTTATGTTTAGGTTTAAAGTTTATACCTACTGTTTTTCCTAAAGAATATTTCATACAGCAAGATATCTTTAAATTTCTTAGGAAAATACATTTGAAAGTTAATTTTAGCAGGGACCAAGGATGTTCTAATTCTGCACATGGAGGCTTTTCTTCATGTGAATCTGAGGATAGTTTTTATTCATGTGATGAATGTATAAGTAATGATGATGTGCAATTTCCTATTGTTGGCAATGCAATAGATATGTCTTATGTAGCTTCTTCTAACAAATTTATTCCGCCTTTTATTAATCAGAGAGCTATTCATTATGGCTCTATGATTAAATTTGAATGTGAGAATATATGTAGAAATATGAAATTGAATAGATGTAATAGTTTATATAACTTAACTTATAAAGAATGGAGTGCTTTAAAAGAATTATGTGACAGGAAGGATATTATTATCAAACCTTCCGATAAGGGAAACAAAATTGTTATAATGAGTGTTGTGCAATATTTTGAGATGTGTATGAATCATTTGCAGGATGAAACAACATATGAAAGAAGCAATATGATTCATTATCAAAAGGCTGTTACAAAATTTAAACACATGTTGGACAGGGGAGTCAGGCTGGGGTTTTTTACAGAGAAGGATGTGAGGAATAGGTTAGACAATGATAGAAAGGACCTAGCTGTATTCTTTTGTTTACCAAAATACATAAGAACTTACATAACCCCCCAGGTCGACCCATTATTTCAGCCTGCAACTATTTCCTACATAACACTGGTTTGATTTTACATAGAATATTTTTACCATATGTAGTTAAATCTCCAGTTTACATCAAAGATAGTATGGAATTTTTAAACAAAATATCCTCTATTTCTTGGAACAACAAAATGTATTGGTTGGTTATGGATGTTAAAAGTCTATATACCTCTATTAGACATGATGATGGCCTCAATGCAGTGAGATCTTCTTTAAAAGACAACCCTTCTGTTGAATTCATAGTAGATTTGTTGGATTTCTGTTTAAAGAATAATTATTTTATTTTTAATGATGTTTTGTATCAGCAGAAACAAGGTACAGCAATGGGGGCAGCTTTTGCCCCCATGTATGCCAATTTGTTTATGAATTTTTTTGAAAGGAAATTTCTATTTGAGTTAAATTTTATGAAATGTAATGTGTTATTTTATTTTTGTTACATAGATGACTTGATTTTTATTTGTGATGGTGGTTTTGATTCAGTTAATTTTTGACAGACTTACATGGTAACCCATTTGGGTTAGAATTTGATGGAATACAGAAGGGAAACAAAGTAATATTCTTGGATCTTGTTTTGGAGGGTACAGAACATGGTAAAATTATATCAAATATACATAGGAAGTTTATAGATGGTAATCAATACCTTCATGCATCTAGTTGCCATTCTGTACATACTTTGGAAGCTCTCCCTTATGGGGAATTGGCAAGTTTATCTAGATTATGTAACACACAAGAAAATCTACAAAGGGAATGGGATATCACATATAATATGTTTTTGAAAAGAGGGTTTAGTGTGAATATTTTAGAAAGTGCCCTTATGAAGGTAAAAAAGGAGAATAATATGGTAAGGAATAAATGTAATAAGGGTGAATATCACCATTATAAGAAATATCATCTGGCAACCAGTGATAAAACTTGTAAGGATATTTATTTTGTCTCTACATATAATGTAAAAAGTGGAGACATAAAGGATGTAGTGGAACATTTTTGGAAATTTTTAGTGAAAGACAAGGTGTTGATGCACATTTTGCCACAAAAACCTTTATTCTCCTATAAAAGGGGAAGAAATTTGAAAGATATGGTGGTACATGGTAAATTTGTAATGCCAAAATTTTGTTTACCAAGACCACTAAGTGAATTTGGTACAAGATGTTGCAGTAGATGCAGTGTTTGTAGGAATATAGTTAGAACATTTAATTATATTAACAACATTAGGTTCACAGTAAGAGATAGTTTTACCTGTAGAAGTAAGGGAGTTGTGTATGCTTTACACTGTCCCTGTGGATTATATTATATAGGTGAAACTAAAAGAGAGTTTCGTATTAGGTTAGGTGAGCACATTAGAGACATAAGACATAAAAAGGGAAAATAAATTTATTGCCACACATTTTAGTGTTTATCATAATAGTGATGCTTCATTTTTAACAGGAACAGTTTTAGAAAGTGTGAAATGTCTTTGTAATGATGAAAATGCTTTGAAATATAACTTACAATATAAGGAAAGTATTTTTATTTTGAAATACAATACAATGACACCTTGTGGACTGAATAATGAAATAAACTGGAGGTGTCTGCTTTAAAACTTTTTTGAACATAATTGTTTAATTAATTGCTTAATTAATTGCTATGAGTGTATATATATATATATATATATATATATATATATATATATATATATATATATATACATCCATTCTTTCAGTGAGAATGTATACTCTTGAAAGGTGGTTACACCGAGGCGCTGGAGAATAAAGAATTTGCTTTTGGATTTAACTTTGGTTCCTGTTTTTCGATTCCTGACTTCTGAAGATTTTGCTGTTTTGGTATTGTTTTGGATCAGAGTTGTTTCTATCTGAAGGTGTGTGGAGTGGAGCTTGTGTAATTTACTGAGAAATCAGAATATCTTGTGGCACCATTTGCTGTTATCCCCACCAGGTGCACAGCACCTATATTCAAAGGACAACTATACCATAAATGCAACATTTCATTAGCTCAGAGTGTATTTCCACACCTAGAGGGAGATAGATCCCCAAACTTCCACACATTAAAGCATGACTTAGTTTTTTCCAAGTTTGTAGCATTTCTATCCTAATCTGCTTTCTTAGTACACACCACGCTGAGGTGAATGAAATCTCTTGATAATTTTTTTTAGGAATTTATCCACTTTGCTATTGCATCACAATGCCCATTGCATCTAAACTTATTCTGCTAAGAAAAACAAACAAGCAAGGTACCTGTAACTCTTTTTTGCTGTTTCACATCCATTAAAGTCATAAAGCAATTTCAAGCTCAAAATTCACAATTATTTGATTCTGCACTTCTGGAAAAATCTGCAATCTTTCCCTTTTCTGGGGCCATAAACCTCTTAAATCTTTTATAGTCAGAAGGTGAATAAACTTAATAACCATAAACAACTTTCCTAATTAGCTGGCCTTTGCAAAACAAGAAATATAACACTGGCTGGCTCAGGGAAGGGAGAATTCAAAATGTTAATTTTCAAAAAGGTAAAGTTCTCATTTATTTCTGTATCCTTTTTCAGGAACTTTTTATAGATGATATAGCACATATACAGAAACTGCAGAAGTGAGTCACTGCGAAAAAATGAATGGTCTTTTTACTGAGGCTTCACAAACTTGGCAGTGCTCACTAGTTTCATTCTAAGTAAGTGGGACTGTGATCTGACAAGGCAGAGTTGGGCATTATGATCTCATCAGCTGTGCCCTCACATTATGTAATATGTGCAAGAAGTAGATTAACAGGAAACAAGTATACATCAGCATGTCTGCCCACATGGGGGCATTTAGGGTTAAGAAAAAATTTAAATTAGTAATAAGTAGTTATTGCGGTGCTGACAGTTTGTTTTCTTTCATTCTTTCCTTATTAATTTTGAACTTTCCAATACGCACATATGAGTTTGGGTCATTCAAAGTAGTTTCTATGATAAGGAAAAATAATAAATTACTAGTTTACTTTGTTAATTTCACCTCCATTTCAACAGGTAATAAATATACTGGATGCTTCTTTAAGTACATTTTGTATAAGGCATTGCATTCTGTTGATATTATTTATTGCTGGACATTTATTAATATTGCATATTGTTTCAGATGTGATGTTATGTGACCTTTGGCACATGCCTACTTTAAATGATAAGGTATCTCTCTTTTCACTGCTGTGCTCCAAACTGAAATCTCTCCTCCTTTTTCTGTTCATGTCTATCACTTCTTTAATTTAATTTCCTATTTTTTCATTGTTTTACCTGTTATAGTTTTAAACGGTATGAATGTTAGTGTATATCAGGCCTCCTTAAAGCTCTGAGTTAGTCTTTGACTCCTAATTTCATCTGATTTCTGTTTTTATAGCCGTATCCCACAGTCTTTGCAGCTGACTATGATCATGACCTGGATTGGCTATCGCTATGCTCACATACTCTTGGCTGTCCCTGGTAGAAGCAGGTTCCACCAAATCCACCTTCCCCATATCCACTACCACGTATGGCACTGCATTGATATCACGTAGCCCTCTGCCTCACTTCTGTCCCCCCTCACTCCCTTTACATTTCCCCTTAGTGTACAATACCCCTTTCCTTACCTTTGTCCCCTTTCCTCCTCATTTCACTTAGTACCTACATTCAGTATAGTCCTTCCTTTTGCTCCCTTTCTATGTCAGCTCCTCCAGCGTGCAGCACTCGAAGCGCCCTTTTCTTCCCTTCCCTTTCTCTATCATTTCCAGATTCTTGTGGTACCACCTCCTGTAGTACCTTTTTGCTTATACTCCACAAATAACACAGTTCCCTGTAAGTGAACTCCTTTTACTTCCCAGATCCCTGCACTCTTCATTTATTTCACTTGCTTTAGCTCATACATTCAGAACCTCTGAAACCTACTCATATATGCAGTAGTCATGAGGTAAAAGGAATTTCAATAGCTACCATTAGTGAATGGAGTTTCCAAAAAAAAAAAAACTCACACTATCTGAGACTTTGCTAGCATTCACACAGTCTTCAGCACTGTCACAATTACCAGATCCTGGATTAAACCAAGAAGCAGTCTAAAACCTTACATTACTAACTATTATCACTCCTTTCAGAACTGCCAGTCAAGAAAATGGATAGACGAAGGGGTACTCTTTTATGTCACTAAAATGATATAATGCTTTTATTTAGTGTACTGTCTAAATAAGGGGCAAACAAAGCCTACATGGATCTTTTGTGAATGTATGGTTGACATCCAGCATAAACTAATACTATGTTCTTTTGGCGTATTTCTTCCTTCACCTAACAAAGTGACCCATTCTAGATTATATTTCTCTTATCCCATCTCCCAGAAATCATCTCCCTGGTTGACTTTAATATTTGTCAGTATCCAGGTGTCACTAAACTCCTTCCTAAAATATTCACTTCACCATTTTCTTTGATACTCCCTCTTGCCCAGTCCAAACTGTAACAGTCAGAGTTCTCAACTGTGAGATCTCTAAATTGCCTGCCAAACTGTCGCCCTCTCCCATTGTTCTCTTTACCTTTCTCAGACATCACTTCCAGTATTAGTAACTTTATCTGAAAAAAAATAGAATCAGCTAGTACACTGTTCCCTTCTGTAGCCTTAATCCTGACAAACTTTTTTTCTGTCGCCTTACCTACTCATATTTGCATGGTACAAATGATCCCCACTTCTTAAAATGAATTGCAGCTCTACTTTAGATGTTTTATTAAATATCCTTGTCTTAAACAGCAGCTTTTTCATCTGGCTCACAGAATTCAAGTCAGTCTACTAACTCAGTTCACATAATAAATCCATTCCATTTTCAAGCAATGCAGTAATGCATGGACTGTCTTCAGACCTAGAGGGATGCAGGTGAACTGGGAGCTCACAAACAAATGAATTCAGATCTTTGTATATAACAAGGCCAAAAACACATTTCTTGAAAGTAATCATATAAACTCCTTCAAAGCTCTAGAAATTTTTAGAATGTAATAAATCACATCACAAACTTAACAAATCTACTTCCACTAGTCATCTCCAAACTGATGTTTCCATGCCAAATGACCTACTTTTTGCAACATTTATTCTGGTTTTCTTACTCTCTTTTTACCTACAAAATCTCTACCAGTCTTCTATTCACATTATCTCCAGCAAAGCTCTTTGGTCTTTCTACTTCTTTCTCATTAAAAATAATTTACCAACTACAAAACATTTATCAGACCAGACCAACCAGGTACTGATGATTCTAAAGATTAATAATAAAATGCAGTATGTTTCCATACTTTCTATTCAAACAATGCATTTGATCTTGCATCTGGTAACTTGCCATCATTTTGGAAACCATTCATCATTATCCCATTACCAAAGAAGTCCATTACTTGTTCCAGATCAAATCTATGCCCTATCACTATATTTCACCACTAAATAAAATACTTGAAAATGTGACCTATTTGCAACTTAAGAGCATAGAAATGCTAGGACCTTCTGCATGAATCACCACATTGTTTTTGAAATGGTTAGCAACATTTCCACAGCCCCTATCTCATCATCTTTAACAATACGAAAACTGGAGCCTTAACAGGAGTGATCTCCGCTGAATTTAGCAAATTTTTTAATTCTATATCTCACTGCTTTTTGCATTGAAATTTGAAGCCCCTGGCCTTAACTATACTGTTCTAGACTGATTCAATATCTGTTTCGCTAACGATGCAGGTAATGCTAGTAGTGTTCTTGTTAATGCCTTTCTCCTAAGCTACGAACTTTCCTATACTGTTCTAGACTGATTAGATAACTACTTCACTAACTATGCAGGTCATGCTAGTAGTGTTCTTGTTAATGACTTTCTCCTGAGCTACAGACTTACCTATATTGCTCTAGACTGATTAGATAGCTATTTCACTAACTATCCAGGTAATGCTAGTAGTGTTCTTGTTAATGACTTTCTTCTAAGCTACGAACTTTCCTATACTGTTCTAGACTGATTAGATAATTACTTCACTAACTATGCAGGTAATGCTAGTAATGTTCTTGTTAATGACTTTCACATGAGTTACTGAACTTCACACAAGTGTCCCTCAAGGGTCCTTCCTTCGTCCCTTGTTATATCACATCTTCATAAGCTCCTCTCTTATCTAAGGCTCTAAAGAAATAGTATTTTGTACAGCTGATAAGAGGTCTTACTAAGGTCCAGTACTGCACCTGAAGTTATTACTACTGAACTCCAGCATGAACTTTCTCTTTTATAGCTTCATAGGTAAGTACTAAGCTAGCTGCCCTTGTGGGTCATTTTAAGCCTACTCACTTTCCCTTTTTGTACTTGAATTAACCTATCCCATTTGGTTAGATATTGGCCTTATCCATCCCATGGTTGATAATTATATATAACTCCTAATGAGAATAACTGGGATCATACCATAGATCATCTGAGGGGGGCCTATACATGGGATAAAGCATTTAGGAGCTGTGTCTATCCATTACTAGTACAAGGGGCAGTCCTGGGGTAAATTTTCTGTTTCCTATCTATAGATCCTTTTCTTGTAGCTCTCTAAGAAGGTACTTAGCCATAATCTTGAAAAAAGTCAAGCTTTTTAGAACAGCTAGCAGAAATCTTGTTATGCCTGTGCTGACTGCCTATTCTTTTTTTAGATTTACTTTGGAAACTGCCCAACCTTTTAAGTAACTTTGTGTGGTACATGAGCTCTGCTCATCTTTAGCGCAGGACTTTCATGTGCTGAAAGTAAAATCATCACCATATTCAGTGCTTGTTACAATGTGACAACATAAATTATATTTGAAGTTTGTGTAGCTATAGATTATGGTGTGCTCATGTCCATCCTAGAATATAGAATTCTGCTGCTCCCACTTGGCAATTCCAGTATTGATAGGTACAGAATGAACAAAATAAAATACTATTCTTTATTTTATGTGCTTCTAAAAAAGAAATACCTTTGACCCTTACTCTCCATAGGAAATTCCCCACACCTCGGCCTCTGCTTTGCTTCCTCATTCCCAAAATGTTAAACCTAGTTTACTTTATTTTCTTCAAAAAAATGTTTTCCCCTTTGTATCTTCATTCATACTCTTCATTCAACATGCTCTGACTCTAACCTCCTTTTTATTACATATTATTTTTTAACATCTGGTTGCAAACTATTCTCCTACCTTGGGACAAAATATGTAATTCTATGCCTTCTCAGATCCAGTCTCTTCCTTCTCTTCCCTGTAAACTCCCAGAATACAGCTTGCATTTCTTCTTTGCTGCAGTTGTGTCTGCGGTGTTCCCTTAGTTGATTTCCCACCTATATGCCAGTTCACTGTAAGTTACAGTCCCATTATGAGCCTGCTGCACCCCAGTGATACTCTTCTAATGTTTTTGTTAACTTTATGGTAGTGACGTTTTTCATCTTCCCATAGTATCTCTTGGCAAATGGTTTATTCTCTGTTCTCCCTATATGTCATATAGATTCTTTTATCCACTTCTTTCCCCATTACCCTCTCTTTGTCCCTATCCCAGTTGTTTCACTTTTATCTTTATCTAAAGTGATTTCCTGTAAGGAAATACAGGAAAATCCTGTAAAGTGATTTTCCTGCATTTCCTTCTGCTTCTAAATAGTTTAGCACCAACTCGTACATGTCGTGTTAAAAATAAGAGATTGCCCTGGATATCAAAAGAAACCATTAGACTTCAAAAAAAAAAAAAAACCTAACAGACAAAACCTGGTTTGAATGCCAGAAATGAAAAGATAATAAAACTCTGCTAGCATACCAGCAGTTCCACAACCAAACAAAAAAACAACTCAAACTAGACAAAAAAATATTATACATCTATGCAAAACAAATATGAACACAATCCTACAAAGTTCTGGCAAGCAATTAACTTGCTCCTCCACCCAGGTAAAGCTACAACCCCAGAACCAATAATCAATAACCAAACCATGAGTATTGCCTCACAAATCAACACCTACTTTATAAACACCATCCTCTCCTTAGTTACAAGGAACAATTCCATCCCATCGTCTCTTCCATCTAATGTGGAAACTAATATCAACTCTTTTGACCTCAAACCTGTCCCAACTAACACCATAAGATCAATGCTGAAAAAACTGAAACCTTCTTACTTAGCAGCTGACCAACTCCCCAACGAGTACCTCAAACTTTCAGCTGATGCCATAGCTCTGCCTATCTCCATTCTGGTAAACAGGTCTATAGCAGAACAATATTTCAAAGAATTATGGAAAATTTCCTATATCACCCCTCTACATAAAGGAGGAACATCAACAGAATTAACAATTACAGACCCATAGCCATCCTTTCCCCCTGTGTCAAAAATCTGGAAAAATGTATCCACACTCAATTACTACAATACCTGTTATCTCACAACCTTATCTCTTCCTCCCAACATGGTTTCAGACCGAAACATAGCACCACCACAGCCCTAATTAATTTCTCTAACACCATCAACCAACTGAGGCACATGCACTCAGGTCACTCCAAAGCAAGTACAAATATGACTCAGTCATTGTCCATGCCGGCGTGAATGACCTGAGACGTACCTCCCTGGACTACATGAAAAGAGACATAGAGGAGCTCTCTGATTATGTAGCTCAGGCTGGTATGACCCTGACCCTGAGCAGCATCTTGCCCTCACCAAGAATGATGCCACAATACAAAGACAAGATGATCAGCTTTAATAATTGGCTCAATTACTGGTGTCATTCTAGGGGGATCCAATGTCTGTCTGCTTGGGATGACATGCTGGACAAGCCATGCTGCTTCGCAAGGGACGGCTTGCATCTGTCACCACTGGGCTTCCGGATATTGGCTAAGGCTCTTGCCACCCCCATAGTGCCTTTTTTAGGCAAGGCTCAAAAGACAAACCCACCTCCTTAGAAAACAAAAATGGAAAAAAATTAAGGGTAATGCTGCTCAACGCCAGAAGTCTAAATCTCAAGATGCAGGCTCTCGAAGCACTCCTCAGTATGGAGAACATCGATGTCTGTGCAGTCACTGAAACCTGGTTCAAGGCTCCTGAGAGCACCCCAGCGCTACCAGGCTATACCTCGTACCATGCTTTTCGGCCCCAAAACTCGGGCCAAACCAAAAAGGGAGGGGGAGTGTCCATATTCATCAAGGACACCCACACCTCCAGGTTAGTGGCAACACATGAAGCATCAGAGACCATCCAGGTGCAACTAACCGTAGGCAAAACAGCTATACAACTGGCAGCATGTTACAGACCACCCTCCCAATCTCAGGAACCCCATTCAGCCTTCCTGAAGACATTGGAGGATATGAACGTCTCACCAAACACCATCATATTGGGAGACTTCAACTACCCTAACATAGACTGGGTGCATTATTCTAGCCCTAACACCCTAGCCCAAAGGTTCCTGGAATTCATAAATTTAAATGCAATGGGACAGCTAGTCACCTCTCCCACAAGGGGAGATAATATACTAGACCTGATCATCACAAACATGGGGACAAAGTGCTCCACACCAGAAGTATACCCCTCACTAGTGAGATCTGACCACAAACTAATCACCCTGGATATACATATCCCACCTCCACCCCCAACACAAAAGACTACAGTGAAAAATTTCTCAAAAGCCGACTTTACACTTCTTAAGACTGAGATGATATCCTTTAAGCCCACTGGGCCAGTGGAAACCACATCCCACAATTCTGAATCCTTCACAAATGCTTTCTATGGACATCTCCAAGAATGCATGGATCATGCAATCCCAAATAAAACCAAGACCCTCTCCACCAAGGGCAGGCGTCCTGTCTGGTGGACCCCAGCCATAAACAAATTGTATAACAAAAGAAGGAAGCTACTGCACGTCAGAGCAAAATCCCATAAAGAGAAGGCATCTCTGATCAGCACTAGTAGAAAGCTACGTTCTCTCATAAAAACATCCAAGGCCAACTTTGAGAGAAAAATCGCTATGGACACTAAAGGCCTTCTTCTGCTATGTTAGAAACCTGGGCGGAAACCCTCAGATATGCTCAGAGTTAGTTCACAATGACAAAAAATACACTGAACCCACAGATATTGCCAACATTCTGGCAGACAGGTTCAGTGCAAATTTCTCCCCTCCCTCACCCCCAAAAGAGGAAATACTTATCCCAGCTGAATGTAACCTCCCTGTTATCTCAGATGTCCAGGTGAGAACCGCCCTCAGCAAAGCTAAAAACACAGCATCAATGGGACCTGACGGTATCCCGGGTTGTGTGCTACGTGAACTCCAAGAGGAGCTAAACCTGCACATAAAAATGCTATTTAACCTTAGCCTTACTACAGGATATGTACCTGAACACTGGCATACAGCAACAGTGGTCCCACTCCACAAAGGAGGCACCTCTACAGACCCTGGTAACTACCACCCCATAAGCTTAACCAGCCTGGTCTGCAAAGCTATGGAAAGAATCATTATGGAACTCATAAACAGAGACATTGGGGACCTACAGACACTTGATCCCACCCAGTTCGGCTTTGTAAAAGGCAGATCCTGCCTTTTGAACCTGGTTGACTTTTTCTTTTTTGAAACAGTCACTAGAGCCATTGACGAGGGCAAAGCAGTCCATACAGCCTACCTGGACTTGGCTAAAGCTTTCGACACAATACCCCACTCAGGCATCATAGATAAGCTCAACAGCTTAAATGTAAATCCATATGTCACAAGATGGGTTGCAAACTGGCTAAAGGATAGAACCCATAAAGTCAAAATCGCTGGAGCCATGTCAGACTCAAAGCCAGTCACAAGTGGTGTCCCACAGGGCTCTGTCCTGGGACCCCTCTTGTTCGGCATTTATTTCTCAGATGTGAAAGCAAACATGGGAGGGTTGTGGCTGACAAAGTTTGCAGATGACTGCAAACTAGGCGCCATAGTCGATACACCAGCTGACACATACATCCTACAGAAAGGCCTCACTGAAATTGACAACTGGTACCGGAGTCATGGCCTTAAACTAAATGCCAAAAAATGTATAGTCATCCCCTTTGGGAAAAACAAAGTACCCACAAATTATCACATAGACAGTAACCCACTGAGTACGGAAAAAGTAATCAGAGACCTGGGGACCCAAGTCGATAGTGACCTCTCATTTGACACCCACGTTGCCAAAGTGGTTAGAAAGACTTTCTACCTTGCCCACCTTATCATGAAGGGATTCACATCCAGATCAAAGGAGGTCATTGTACCCCTGTACTCCTCCCTTATCAGGCCCATGATTGAGTACAATGCCCCATTTGGTATGTACCTCACCCGGCACTTGCAACAGCTGGAGAGATCCCAAAAGTACCTCACCAAGAGGATCAAGGGTCTCTGACATATGTCATACGCTGCCAGACTAAATAAACTCCAGCTCTATTCAGTAGCATACCGCCTACTCAGAGGTGATCTGTGCCTGACGTACAAGGCCATGTCCAATCAAGAATTGATGGACATGCTCCACCTCAAAAAATCCAAATCCATCAGAACCACGAGAGCTAAAGATTTAAACCTCAGCACAAATATGAATAGGACATGCTGGAGGGACAGAGTCATAACTCAGAGGCTTCCCATACTCTGGAACAGAATCCCAGTTCATGTTAGGCAGAGCCCCTCACTGACTCTCTTCAAGAGAAATCTTGACAAGTGGATGGGAGATTGTAGGTTTACCCCGGGGGTCATCTCTGTGTCATTACTAGACAGGGTAAACCACCAACGACCAGCAAAAAACTATAGTGAACACGCAGTAATGAAAAAATAATGATTATTTATTTATAATTCCTTCAAATCCAGACCGGTTTTGGCTATTCAGCCTTTATCAATGAATACAATAAAGTTTTTTTTTGAATGAAATGAAGCAGCCTGCATTTATACTAGTCTCTGATTACCTGGAAGCAATATTACAGCACCACCCAGTGGCTGGAGTAGCAAAGTGCATGTTCCATTCTTGATTAAAGCATATGACCAGTGACATAAAAATGCCAGAGGTGTAGATATTAAGTCATATTTTTAAAGATAAAAATCAAAGCTCTGGAAGTAAGCCATTATATGACATACATATTACAAGGTAATAGACCAATACCATAGTCACTATTTGTGAATGCATATCATAGTGTAAAAAAGCAGAAAATATATACCACTAGTATATATATATTTTGAAGGGTGATAACCACAAGTTCAAAAGAACTGAATAATAATGAACCAAGTACTGATCATATAATATATTACAAAATAGGGCAAAAAGAGTATAGTGGCCTCATTCTCAGCTATACTATAGATTATAATAAAGTGAAATAATATGCTTGTAGATAATACAAGTTCAACATTGTAATTGTACAATACTCAATGTTTAACGCCAACATACCAGATACGAATACCAAACCATACATATACATATTCGTATCCTGAACAATGTTTTATCATGCTTTATAGAGTATAATATGAGTGTTGGTAGGCCTAACCACCATTGAATGGTTCGTACTAATTCTTGATCTATATGAATGTTTGTTGTTGTAACCATGATTATGAAATCCTCCAGTGTTCAGTGAAACTCACAGATAGTCATTCAGACCTGGGGGGGAATAAACATCCAAGGTTGGTTATCCAGTATTGTTCCTTGTGGTTTAAAATGGTGTGCCAACCCTGTTGGTTGTTCCTATCTCCCTGAATTTTGTCAATGATCATGAACATAAACTGGGCATTGGGATGTTGTATCGTGTGTCTGTATAAAGCATTTGTTTCTTTTTTGTTCCTCATGTCACTACGTTGTTCTGTCATCCTTATTCTAAGAGACCTAGAGGTTTGATCAACATAAAAAGCTTTACATTGGCAGGTAGCTAAGTAAATAACCCATGTACTGCTGCAATTATCAAACACCCTGGTTTTAAATACCCGATTGGTGTTGGCACTGGTGAATTCTTTTAGTGTACTAACTTGTAAACAGGAGCAGCAGTGACCACATGGAAAAGTACCAATTAGTTTATCACCGCTGATAGTGGTCTGATGATATATCGCACCTCCCCCTTCTCTGTTTTTGTAATGTGAAAATAGCCCTCCCAAATTCTTGCCTCTTCTGTATGACATTTGACATTGAGGGCCTAGTATTGACCTTAAAGTGTCATTAGCAAAAAGAATTTTCCAGTTGCAATTAAGTTTATCCCTGACAATAGGTTGGTTCCTGCCATATGTGGTGACAAATCTCAAGATAGAATCCTGATGAGCATGCTCTGATTTTTTGTATTGTAACAATGTTCTCCTGTCTATGGTTTTGCTCCATGAACTAGCTTGATATATATCTATGTCTCTATAGCCTCTGTCCTGAAATCTATGGTATAAATCAAGTCTGGCATGTTCAAATTCATCATGAGATGAACAAATGCGTCTGATACTCATAAATTGAGACTTAGGGATGTTGCGGATGGTGTGGTTCGGGTGCATACTGGAGGCGTGTAACAAGGTATTGTATTGAGGGTATTTTCTAAATGTTTTGGTACTTAGAGTATCATCTGCGTTACGGTAAACAGTAACATCCAAAAAAATCTATGGTACTCCTGTTACATGTAACCGTAAACTCAATACCCCAAAAGTTACCATTCAGGTACTCCATAAATTCCTTTAGATATGCTTCATCCGTCTTCCACACCATCCAGCAATCATCCAAATATCGTCGCCAGATATCGATTTCCACCATGTAAATATTGTGTGATTTGTCATATATCATACATTCTTTAAAATAGGCCATGAATAAGTCAGCATAAATGGGTGCAAAGGAAGCTCCCATTGCTGTGCCTTGTAGCTGCCAAAAGCATTCTCCATGGAAATAAAAGACATTTATGTTTAATACATGTTCCGCCATGCAGAAAAGTAAGGTATTGAAGCTCGAGGATATAAGTTTGTTCTCTCAAGCCAGTATTGCAGGGATTGTAATCCCGCCCAGTGTGGAATACTTGTGTATAAAGATTTAACATCCAACGTGCACATTAACCAGTCTGGTTCTAGCTGTGTATCCTCCAAAATTTGTAAAAAGTGTGTGGTGTCCTGTAGTCGGGCCCTAATTGATGTTAAAAGTGGTTTGAGATACTGTGTTAGAAATGCTGATAGTGGTTCCATCAAGGACTCTATCCCTGATACAATGGGTCTACCAGGGAGGGTTTGAAATGGACTTATGTATTTTTGGGAGAAGATACAAAATTTAAAATTTAAAAAAGAAATAGACTCTTTTCTGAAACTAGCTGAGGATGAGGGTATCATAACAAAAACTTCTGTTAAACATCTTACTGTAAAAGACCCACAGAAACAAATTTTGGATGTTAAATCTTTATACACAAGTATTCCACACTGGGCGGGATTACAATCCCTGCAATACTGGCTTGAGAGAACAAACTTATATCCTCCGGGCTTCAACACCTTACTTGTCTGCATGGAGGAACATGTATTAAACAAAAATGTCTTTTATTTCCATGGAGAATGCTTTTGGCAGCTACAAGGGACAGCAATGAGAGCTTCCTTTGCACCCATTTATGCTGACTTATTCATGGCCTATTTTGAAGAATGTATGATATATGACAAATCACACAATGTTTACATGGTGGAAATCGATATCTGGCGATGATATCTGGATGATTGCTGGATGGTGTGGAAGACGGATGAAGCATATCTAAAGGAATTTATGGAGTACCTGAATGGTAACATTTGGGGTATTGCGTTTACGGTTACATGATACAGGACTACCATAGATTTTTTGGATGTTACTGTTTACCATAATGCAGATGATACTCTAAGTACCAAAACATTTAGAAAATACCCTCAATACAATACCTTGTTACACGCCTCCAGTATGCACCCGAACCACACCATCCGCAACATCCCTACGTCTCAATTTATGCATATCAGACGCATTTCTTCATCTCATGATGAATTTGAACATGCCAGACTTAATTTATACCATAGATTTCAGGACAGAGGATATGGAGACATAGATAGGTTCATAGGTTCATGTTAGGCTATCTGCCCTAGGGCATTTATAAGCCTAGCCAGAGTGTGTTTGGCTTTCGCCACCCATTTTAAATTAATTTTGCTATGCCTTTTTTTGAGGTTAGTATACTGTGCCTCTGTCTAACAGTGACACAGAAGTGATAGCCGGGGTAAACCTATGATCTCCCATCCACTCATCAAGATTCCTCTTGAAGAGAGTCAATGTGGGACTCTGCCTAACCTGGACTGGGATTTTATTCCAGAGTGAAGGGAGCCTCTGGGTTATGAATCTGTCCCTTCAGCATGTCCTATTTATTTCAGTGCTGAGGTTCAAGTCTCTCGAGGGTGTAGCTCGATGGGATTTGGATTTTCTGAGGTGCAGCATGTCCATTAATTCCGGGTTGGACATGGCTTTATACGTCAGGCACAGATCGCCTCTGAGCAGGTGGTATGCCACTGAGTAGAGCTGGAGTTGCTTTAACCGGGCAGCATATTGCATCTGTTTGAGCCCTTTGATCCTCTTGGTGAGGTACTTTTGGGGTCTTTCCCCTTTGAGATATATATCAAGCTAGTTCATGGAGCAAAACCATAGACAGGAAAACATTGTTACAATACAAAAAATCAGAGCATGCTCATCAGGATTCTATCTTGAGATTTGTCACCACATATGGCAGGAACCAACCTATTGTCAGGGATAAACTTAATTGCATCTGGAAATTATTTTGGCTAATGACACTTTAAGGTCAATACTAGGCCCTCAATGTCAAATGTCATACAGAAGAGGCAAGAATTTGGGAGGGCCATTTTCACATTACAAAAACAGAGAAGGGGGAGGTGCGATATATTATCAGACCACTATCAGTGGTGATAAACTAATTGGTACTTTTCCATGTGGTCACTGCTGCTCCTGTTTACAAGTTAGTACACTAAAAGAATTCACCAGTGCCAACACCAATCGGGTATTTAAAACCAGGGTGTTTGATAATTGCAGCAGTACATGGGTTATTTACTTAGCTACCTGCCAATGTAAAGCTTTTTATGTTGATCAAACCTCTAGGTCTCTTAGAATAAGGATGACAGAACAACGTAGTGACATGAGGAACAAAAAAGAAACAAATGCTTTATACAGACACACGATACAACATCCCAATACCCAGTTTATGTTC
Organism: Protopterus annectens; assembly: GCF_019279795.1. Classification (NCBI taxonomy): domain Eukaryota; kingdom Metazoa; phylum Chordata; order Ceratodontiformes; family Protopteridae; genus Protopterus; species Protopterus annectens. The sequence continues at coordinate 185,915,468 of NC_056734.1, forward strand.
ATGATCATTGACAAAATTCAGGGAGATAGGAACAATCGACAGGGTTGGCACACCATTTTAAACCACAAGGAACAATATTGGATAACCAACCTTGGATGTTTATTCCCCCCAGGTCTGAATGGCCATCTGTGAGTTTCACTGAACACTGGAGGATTTCATAATCATGGTTACAACAACAAACATTCATATAGATCAAGAATTAGTACGGAACCATTCAATGGTGGTTAGGCCTACCAACGCTCATATTATACTCTATAAAGCATGACAAAAATTGTTCAGGATACGAATATGTATATGTATGGTTTGGTATTCGTATCTGGTATGTTGGCGTTAAACATTGAGTATTGTACAATTACAATGTTGAACTTGTATTATCTACAAGCATATTATTTCAATTTATTATAATCTATAATATAGCTGAGAATGAGGCCACTATACTCTTTTTGCCTTATTTTGTAATATATTATATGATCAGTACTTGGTTCATTATTATTCAGTTCTTTTGAACTTGTGGTTATCATCCTTCAAAATATATATATACTAGTGGTATATATTTTCTGCTTTTTTACACTATGATATGCATTCACAAATAGTGACTATGGTATTGGTCTATTACCTTGTAATATGTATGTCATATAATGGCTTACTTCCAGAGCTTTGATTTTTATCTTTAAAAATATGACTTAATATCTACACCTCTGGCATTTTTATGTCACTGGTCATATGCTTTAATCAAGAATGGAACATGCACTTTGTTACTCCAGCCACTGGGTGGTGCTGTAATATTGCTTCCAGGTAATCAGAGACTAGTATAAATGCAGGCTGCTTCATTTCATTCAAAAAAAACTTTATTGTATTCATTGATAAAGGCTGAATAGCCGAAACCGGTCTGGATTTGAAGGAATTATAAATAAATAATCATTATTTCTTCATTACTGCGTGTTCACTATAGTTTTTTGCTGGTCGTTGGTGGTTTACATTGTTGGCTTGAGCCTGCATGCCATCCTTGTGGAGCGTATGGTTGTTTGCTTTCATTACTAGACAGAGGCACAGTAAACTAATTCTATTATGTAAGGGGGTCTTCACTGTGTCACTACTAGACAGAGGCACAGTATTCTAAATCTATTCTGTACACTTTTGTACCATTACATGGGGTGGCGAAAGCCACATCACTATGGCTAGGCTTATAAATGCCCTAGGGCAGATAGCCTAGTACTAAACTATGAAACTATGAGAAATTCAAACCAGCAAGTAGCATCAATCCTCCTAGACATATCAAAAGCATTCGACACTGTCTGCCATCAGAAACTCCTTAGTATTCTTGCCTCACTAAACCTATCAAAGTCTTCCCTCTCCTGGTTCCTATGCTGTCTTTCTGACAGACAACAAGCAGTGTGATGGAAATCTGAACTCTCACCACTTCTGCCTGTCTTGGTCGGATTTTCCCAAGGGTCCATACTAGGACCCCTTCTTTTCACCATCTTCTCCAATGATCTAGCCTCATCCACAACACATGCTAAAGTAGTTCAGTATGTGGGTGACTCAACTTTAATCTGCTCAGCAGATACCTTACCAGACCTCCAAATAGTAGACCAACAAGCTTTTAACGATACAGAAACATATATAAGTAAATCACAACTAATCCTAAACCCCAAAAAGACAAAGTTAATGCTATTTACCAGTAGCAAACATTCACCAACCACACCTCCTTTCACCATTCTCTCAGCAAACAACACAGTCATCCAACCAGTTGAGCACAGAAAACTCCTTGGCATGACAACTGACAACAAACTCAGATTTGACCAGCACATAGCCATCACAATTAAGAAAGTTCACATCAGACTTGGCTCACTGTACAGAGGGAAGCCATTCCTCACTGACAATATCAGACTAGCCATATCCAGAACCTTCCTTCTCTCTACACTCCTATATGCTTTCTCCCTCTTTACAAACTTTAAAAAATTGGAAGCTTGCTACAACAAAATACCCTGCTTTGCAGCCAACCTTCCCCACCAAACCACCATTGTATTGCTCTACATAAACTAATTGGCTTGAGCTACCTAACCTTCTCCATCTTTACCAACTTAAATTCACACACAATATCATCTTCCATCCTGACAGTTGCCCATCCCTCAAGGAACTTGTTGTTCCCAACTCATGCCCACGAAGTCTAAGATCTGCAGACAGAAACTTTCTCACAGTAAACAAAGCTAACAACTCTCATGGTAAAGCTCTATTTTCAAATCCAATAGCCAAATTATGGAACTCTCTACCCCACTCTCTCCAAAACATATCTGAATCTACCAGTTTCAAACAAGTATTATTTGAACATCTATCCAAGAACTGGCATTGCTCCTGCACCAAACCTGACTGACAAGATGTCTATAACTCTCTCAACACACTGTCCAGTCCTTACCTCATTTTCTCCCTCTCCTCAGTGTTTAGTACTACTCAAACAATAAATATATATAAAGGAAATCTCATTTGTTCATAACTATTATTTAATATGTACACAGTACTAATTTTATTTTTTATGTCTTTCTCATAGTGATCTTTACTGATATGCTTGCATTTTTCTTTTTGAACCTGTATCTACTAGAAAACTGCATTGAATACATTGTATAGACTAAGTAGATGATGTGTATTCTGCATCTTACTCTATATATATTATTGTACTATCTAATGATTGCATTTTGGTTATATTTCTGTGGAGAGTTTCTCCCTGGGCCTCCATTGAAAATGGGCTTCTGGCCCAGTCAGACATTCCCAGTAAACAAATGTATGTAAATGTAAATGTGTTCTTTTAGCACTATGATGCTTCTACATTACATATAATCATACTAATTCTGTGTATGATAGTGCATTGAGGTGCTTACGTGTTTGCAGTATAGTTTGTTGTAACTAAGTCATGGGTGAAAAATGGACTCTGGAGTCCAGTGCACCTGTTTGCTCAAAATAAATACGTACACTGTTAAAATACTTTTAAAAAGGCATTGTTTGAAAAAATAAAGTAATAAAGGAAGTCTTGGCATGCATATTTCCCTTTGCAGCCAAGATTTGCAAAGTAGATATTAAGGCATTAAAAAAACAGAAAAAATAGTAACGGTCTTGAATACATCCATATATATTTTATGTGCGACATAACCATTATCAACTCCTTTGATTATTTTCTGAGGAAAATAATAAGTTTAAGGAGGGAAGACCTGAATTTAACAAAACCAAACTAATGAAGGTTCAGAGTTAAGAGATTTTTCATATTCAGAATAATGAGATCTGACATAATACAATCCATAGTTTTACATATGAGGTTACTGAGACCAACAAGTCCATACATACTGTCTTTGGGCACTCCGTGTGTAACAGCATTAAATGGCTGTTTTAAAAGCTCCAGGAATGTAACTTCTGCAGAAGCTTAGAATAAACAGGTTAAGCAAGGGTTCAGATAAACTATATTTAGCAGTGATAATTAGGCAGATTGGTATGTTACTGGGGATCATTGATGAGGTGTTCTTAATTTTTGAAATGGCTGACAGGACTTGTTCCATAGTAATTACTTTGAGTTACTGGAACTCTAGCATCTATGGAATACCAATAACTGTGAGTGGAGTAGAAATGTAACTAAATATGTCATCTTGGATATTAGCTATTTCATTTGGGTCAGAGATAGCAGTATTGTTGCAGACTAGCTCTGAACATTGTTAGGCATTATTTCTTAACTTCCTGACATAGTTAAAGAAAGATTCTTAGTTATTTTTGGCTTTGTTAGCTATCTATGTTCATATTTAGCTTTGAGCTTCCCAATGGTACCCATAAGCTTTTTTCTGGTCTATATTAGATAAACGAAATTTTATCTTACCGAACGCTAACATGAGCGAAAATCCCAGAACCTGAAACCTGAATTGTGAGATCGCAGTACAGTGAAGATGGGAATATTTGCCCTTTCCACACCGTAGTGCAATTTCGGAGTTGGAATAAATATTTAGCGTGAGGTGTGTGCAGCCCCCCACAATTGCAGTTTCGAGTTCCGGGATTTTCGATAATGTCAGCGTTCAGTAAGATAAACTTTCGTTTATCTAATATAGACCCCTTTTTTCAAGTTTCCTTAACTGTGCTGTTAAGTTGGGTAGAAAAAGACCTCTTAGAAATACTAAGTAATTTATTTTTCTTGCTATATAGGTTCATAGGTTCATAGGTTTGTACTAGGCTATCAGCCCTAGGGCCTATACAAGCCTAGCCATAACAATTCCCTGGCTATTTCTTCCCACAGTATTCACTTCCCTGGACCCCTGTCTAGCAGGGTGACTGGTGTGATCCCTGGGGTGAATTTCCTATCTCCTATCCAATGATCAAGGTTCCTTTTCGAACAGGGCCAAAGAGGTGCTCTGCTTGACATGTATGGGCAGTCTATTCCAAAGTCTGGGGAGTCTCTGGGTCAAGAACCTATCCCTCCAGCATGTTTTGTTCATTGTGATGACAAGGTTTAGATCCCTGGAGCATATGTCTCTGAGGGATTGGGATTTCTTTAAGTGTAGCATGTCCAACAGCTCTGGGTTTGACTTGGCCTTGTATGTTAAGCAGAGATTGCCTCTGAGTAGACGATATGCGACAGAGTATAGGTGGAGTTTTTTTAGACGGTCAGCATAGGGCGTCTGCTTTAGGCCTGTGATTCTTTTAGTGAGGTATTTCTGCAGCCTTTCCAGTTGTTGCAGATGTCTTGAGATGTACATACCAGACAGGGAATTGTATTCTATAATGGGTCTAATGAGGGATTAGTACAGTGGGACAATGACCTCCTTTTTTCTGGATGAAAAGCTCTTAGTGATGAATTGTGCCACATAGAAGGATTTGTTGTGGCGATGTGGTTATCAAACGTGAGACCACTGTCCACCTGTGTCCCTAAGTCTCTTATCATACTTTTGGTGTTTAGTGTACTGCCACCTATGTGGTAATTCATGGGTACATGTTTTTTTCCAAAAGGGAATAATTATACATTTCTTGGCATTGAGCTTGAGCCCATGGCTCTGGCACAAAGCATCTGTTTCTGTAAGGCCCTTTTATAGGTTCATAGGTTTATAGGTAGGTACTAGGCTATCGGCCCAAGGGCCTATGTAAGCCTAGCCAGCAAGGTTCCATAGCTTATGCAACCCAAGAAAGTTATTTTCCTGTGCCACTGTCCAGCAGAGACACAGAAGTGATCCCCGGGGTGTATTTCCTATTTCCCATCCACTCATCAAGATTTTTCTTGAAGAGTGCTAATGAAGAACTTTGCTTGACATAGATGGGTAGCTTGTTCCAGAGTATAGGAAGTCTCTGGGACAGGAATCTATCCCTCCAGCATGTCCTGTTTATTGTGGTGACAGGGTTTAGGTTCCTAGAGCGTGTAGCTCGGAGGGATTGGGATTTCTTTAGTTGTAGCATGTCCAACAGCTCTGGGTCTTGACATAGCTTTATATGTTAGGCAGAGATCACCTCGGAGTAGGCAATATTCTACGGAGTAAAGCTGGAGTTTTTTGAGGTGGTCAGTGTAGGGCATTTGTTTGAGGCCAGTAATCCTCTTTGTGAGGTACTTCTGTGGCCTTTCCAGCTTCTGCAGATGTCTTGTGAGGTACATTCCAAAAGGGGTGTTGTACGCTATAATGGGTCTATTGAGTGACGAGTAGAGGGGAACAATGACCTCTTTTTTCCTGGATGAGAACCCTTTTATGATGAGGTGTGCCATGCAGTAGGACTTCCTGACTACTATGGCGATGTGACTATCAAAGAAGAGACTACTGTCCACCTGGGTCCCAAGGTCTCTTATCACGCATTTGGTGTTAAGTAGATTGCTGCCTATGTGGTAGTTCATGGGTACAGAGTTTTTACCAAAGGGGATGACACTGCACTTTTTGGCATTGAGTTTGAGGCCATGGCTCTGACACCAGGCATCTGTCTCAGTGAGGCCCTTCTGTAGGATGTCCACATCGTTTGGGGACTTAACTATGGCTCCTAGTTTGCAGTCATCTGCGAACTTCATTAGCCAGAGGCCTTCTGTGTTAGCCTGTACTTCAGAGAAGTAGATACCAAACGGGAGAGGTCGCAGGGCGGAACCCTGCGGTACTCCACTTGTCACTGCTTTGAGGTCAGATTTGGAGTCGGCTACTTTTACAGAGTGAGTTCTGTCAGTAAGCCAGTTGGCAACCCATTGACTGACGTAGGGATTGATGCCCAGCTTAGTAAGTTTATCTATGATTCCAGAGTGGGGGGTGGTGTTGAAGGCCTTCGCAAGGTCCAGATAGGCTGTGGACCTCCTTACCCTTGTCCACGGCTCTGTAGACTGATTCGAAGAAGTCAATCAGGTTCAGGAGACAAGATCGGCCCTTCATGAACCCAAACTGCGTGGGGTCCAGTGTTTGAAGGTTGCCAATGTCTTTGTTTATAAGTTCCATGACAATACATTCCATGGCCTTGCAAATAAGGCTCGTCAGACTGATGGGCCGGCAGTTCCCGGGATCCAAGATGGATCCCCCCTTGTGGACTGGGATAACTGTAGCTGTGCGCCACTCAGTGGGCACGAAGCCTGACGTAAGGCTATGATTAAACATGACACTTAGGTGAGGTGCCAGTTCATTTTGTAGTTCATGTAGTACACAGCCTGGGATGTCATCTGGTCCCATGGATGCTGTATTCTTAGCTTTGGAGAGTGCATTTTTTTACCTGTGTGGTTGTTATTACCGGCATTTGGCAATCTTTCGGTATTGAGATGGGCCCTTTAGGGGGTGAGAGGGGGGTAAAGTTTGCACTGAATCGATCTGCCAGGATATTGGCAATATCCTTTGGGGTCAGTATATTTAATGCCATTCTGTTGTAGCTCAGAGCAGATCTGAGCATTGCCATTTAAATTCTTGACATAGCTAATTCATTTAAATGAGTATTCCACCATAGGGAATTGACTTGAGTGATTTACAACTTCACCTCTATTTTGTCCATCCTATGTAACCATTTTTGTGTCTCAAGTCAGTGATCAAACTATGTATCATAAATATAAGTATCTGCTTCAGCTTCCTCAGCACCTCCACAAGTAAACCAACTAGCCCTACTGACTTATCCAATTTCAAATTTTGTTTGCTGTTATTGTTGTCATCCAGGACTACCTCTTCTCTGTGCTGACTGGGTATTTAACAGTCTTTGCTTGTCTGTCCCATTTATTTCAAAATCACAAAAATGGTTAGTTAACAAAGATTCACCTGCTGCAAAATGGCCATAGAACAAAACACTTAAGTATTTCACAGCAAAGTAAGTGAATACTTTTAAGAAATAAAAAAATTTATTGTGAACATTTTGGATACCAATAAAACATGCTTTTATTTTGCTATCTTGGAAAAGTGTGATATTGTGAATGCATTGTTTCACTGTCTTCATTATTTTGATTCTAGCTACACAATAGACAACATTTTCAGATACGATTACCTGCAAGCAGATATTTTAATCACTAATTTGCCATCATAAACAAAACCCTGCTGTGTCTGAATGTATTAAGTAAAAATAAGCATTAACTATTTGAAAACAGTCATCAGTCATATATCTTTTTCAAGCAATAAACCCATCAAATGGAGACGCGGTGTAATCTATTTACTAGACCAGTCATTGTACTCGTTTCTTCACTTAAATTAATATTCAACTTTGGCACACACACCTGCATGATATTGTCAGCTTGTTTGCTTGATTAACAAAGATGTTCTCTCTACTTTAGTAGGTATTCATAAACTGGGAGTTTTTTTCATATTTTGTATCATGGCTTTGTAAAATGCCACAACAATCTTATAAAAATGAACTGTTAATCCTGTTCCTAAAACAGCATTTTCTGACTGTCTGTAAACTGCCTCTCGGTCAGTGAAAAGGTCATCATTTGGCTTAGTCAACTGGTATGTTTCAAGATTGGTTATCATTGTCTTTAATAATTCTGACAACACTCACCAGTGTTTATACTCTCCCAACAAATAGTTTTATTGTATCTCTTTCTTAAGTCAACAGTTGATTTTATCAGTTGTATAGGTTAAAGTGCAGGAAAAGTTCTAGAGCATCTTTCAACAAATGCTTTTCAAAAAAAATCTTGTTTGTTATAATTCTAAGAAAGTTAAATGTTAGACTTTTTCAATAATTTGCCCTAAATATCATGGACGTGAAAGAAGAAGCAACCACAAGTCATGGTTGCTATTAATAACTTCTCAGGATTCAACTATCTAGACAGGGTGTGCTAAATAAACTTAAGAGTAAACCTTGGTGAATATACATGAATATATTCTTTCTGCTAAAAATTACGTAATTTTCAGCAAATATTAAAGCATTCTCTTTTATGATTTCTTAACTTATTATAAAGCTCTAAAAGTCAGAAAAATATGGCAACATTTTTATTAACATGATATGAGTTTTACACATTTTTCTCAAATTTTGTTCCCCTTTGTACAAAAAAATCTTCAGACACAGAAAAGGGCCAATCTAAAGGACATTGTCAATACATGACTCCATGTCAGTTGTAAAAAATGCTAGACCTTTGTCAATGAGCTACTGTATGCCCAGCCACAGCAGCATAATAGAGCTGGCAAAGCTTCCTGCCTGACCATCAGTTTAAGACAACTTAACAACAGAGTTTTGCACTGAGTGGAACTTGAGCAATTCTCTGTTCAGCTAAATGGACCTTAACAACTCAATGCACTTTCATTTCGGTATATAAATTATGATTTCATACACAGTTTAATGGGTGTCAAAAATATAAAATTTTGCTGTTTGCAGATATTCTCCTATAACAGAACTTTCTATGATGTGTGTCATCCCTCTAGCTACATGGGATTTTGTTAAGTGTTCCAGTTTCCTCTCACCTTCCAAAATACGTAATTGGTGATCCTTCAAATTGCTTGCAGGTGTGCATAGCGTGTGTGTGTGTGTGTGTGTGTGTGTGTGTGTGTGTGTGTGTGTGTGTGTGTGTGTGTGTGTGTGTGTGTGTGTGTGTGTGTGTGTGTGTGTGTGTGTGTGCTCATCATGTGATTTGGGAGGGTGGCCTAATGGTTACAGTGTTTGCCTTACAAACACAAGGTGCAGGGTTTGAGTCTCACAAAGGATAATTGGCTAAGCTTAAAATGGCTCGCAAGGGCAGTTAGCTTAGTACTAACCTATGAACCTATGAGCTGGCATACTAGCCAGGATAAATGTCTATGCCTTGTATCTAATTGACGCCAGAACAGATTCTATTACCACTGCCAATTTGAAATGGATCAAATATATAACTGGAGAATGAGTGAATTAATGAATGAATGAATGCATGAATGACAAGTGGAAATGGAGTACCCTCTTCAAGCAGGCATCACTGAACAACATTAAAACAGAGGAAAATGGGGAGTAGACTAGATTCAGTGGGAATGAAGGTAAAGACAAAGATTTCATTTGAAACACATTTACATGCATGTTCTGCAGTCACTTACAGATTATTTATCTGCAAAAATAGGAAATTCTGTCTTATGTTCTAAAGTTGCCCCAGGAAAAGTAGGTACAACCCTCTATACTTCAAGGTATAGTAGTCACTGAATGAGGTACTGGAAAGTATAAGAGTAAATAAGATCATAGCCCATAAGGTAGAAGAACAAAAAGGAGCAATTTGTGCTAAAATTACTGTGCGTGAGTGAGTGAGTGAGTGAGTGAGTGAGTGAGTGAGTGAGTGAGTGAGTGAGTGAGTGAGTGAGTGAGTGAGCATGTGTCTGTTGGCGGGTGGGGGGGTAAGCATTCAAACTGCATTGATCTGAAAAAATATTTTTTTTGTGGTTAGGCCAGCTCCATACTAAAATGTTGATACTTGTTTTGTTGAGTTAAAAAATGTCAAAATAATAATAATAATCTGAAAATATAGGAGAAAAGTGAATATTGAAAATTGCTTTTCTCCTCTAAACTTGTTATTTTGGAGGGAGTAAGTACCCCTGCACCTCTGATGCGGGGGAATGTATCTCACACCCCTAAACACATATATCCCAACTCTAAGACTGCCATACCTCTGAGAAAAGAGACTATTCCAAGAAATGGCAGTCTCAGACTTAATAAATGAAAGTCCATATTTTAGGTCATTCTGTCTATATTTTCCAGGACAATGCAGTTAGAGTTTCAAAATTTCATATAGATGTCCTTCTATTCCTATGTTGCAGTATTCATAACCTGAGGGAGTCACCGCCTAGGTGGACTGAACATCCGGCCAGTACACAAAAGACTTCTGCTACTGCATGCAGGGGCGGCTCATGCTGTAGGACTGCAGGACTGCAGCCCCCCCCCCACCTGTAGAAAGAAGAAAAAGAAAATAAAATAAAAATCATGAAGAAGAACAAGAAAATAAAACAAAAAAATCATGAGTCCTGGAACTCCATGCATGCGTGCACGGAGTTCCTAGTACTCACAAAACTCCCGACTGCTCTGCTCGGCAGTCCAGGAGAAAGGCATCTCTGCCCTGCAGCCCAGAAGTCTGTGCAGTGATGACTACCGCGGAATAGAACACCACTGGACTGCATCACTGACAGTCTGGGGCTTCCAGCCTAGTTTCGTGGGGAACCAGCATCGTCAGCAGGTTGAGAAACCTGCCAGGAGAACCGGAAACCAGCTGTTAGCGTGCGCGGGCTAAGAAGACTGCAGTGTGGACTGGAACAGACTGCGAATTCACCAAGGAGACTGAAGTATTGGAACTAATTCAGGTCAGACTTCTGGAATTAGGGTGTGTGTGTGTGTGTGTGTGTGTGTGTGTGTGTGTGTGTGTGTGTATGTGCAAGTGCGTGCATGTGTGTATACTTAATGTTGACTTACATTTCTGAGTTTTATCGTAGTTTACTGTACAGATGGTTTCAGCTTCCACAAAGGTGCTGCCCACTTTAATATCGCTACATTTATGCTACCTAAACTGTTCACTTTCTCTAAATATGAATCCCCAAGAGAGAGAGTTTTAAAAGGGTAGTCCCTGTAAATGATTAATATAATCTGCATGTCTGGAGTGCATGGTTTCAGCAGATGTACTCATTTCTGCATTTGAAATCATAAAGCCGAGCATATAAAAACACACAATGACAGATGTTATCATCATTCAGATAATAAAGTTTGTTACCTACATCTCGTTATCTGATAAAGTTTCACAAATGTGTTTCTCATGCACACTTTTCGTCTATGGACATCACAGTGTTTTGAAATGTGAGCTTTCTGAATAAGACATAGCATTAAAATAAAGCAATACTAATATTTCTGGAGAAAAATCAAAGTGGGAAGGACATACAGTCTGAGGAATAATAGAACAACTGCTGGCTAGAGAGAGAAAGAAAATGCATGGGGGTGGGTAGAGAATACCTCAGGCTTGAGCCCTGCACCTTGGATGCAGGTGGTAAAGACCTGAATTCCCTACCCACCACCATTTGTAAAAAGATTTGCAGATTTTTGCCTCATATTTGTTCTGTTCCTCATAAAATCTGTGGTTTCTGTATGCATGTTTGTTTTTCCTTGTACAGTTAATAGTGTAGTGGTGCACTGATAACATTGTTGCCTGATAGCTACAGGTTCTCTGGTTTGATTCTTGGCTGGGGTGCTCTCTGTGTGGAGTCTACATGTCCTTCCATCTCATATTTGTTCTGTTCCTCAGAAAATCTGTGGTTTCTCTATTTTTGTTTTTCCTTTCACAATCAGTGGTGCACTGGTAGCATTGTTGCCTGACAGTTACAGGTTCTCTGGTTTGATTCCTGGCTTGGGTGCCTTCTGTGTGGAGTCTGCATGTCTGGAGTGTTTCTCCCTGGGCTTCTGCTGAAAGTTGTCTTTTGTTCCAAGTCAGACTTTCCTGGTTAACAAATGTTAAATAAATAAAAATAACAGGCACTTGAATTTCAGACTGTTCATATTCTTCAGAAAGTACATGGTAACACAAAACCTTTTATTCTAGCAATTGTCTAAGTTTATAACATGGATATTTGAAATTTGTCCCTATTTTTCGGACTGTAAAACCCCGTTCAAGTTTTTTGTGCTAAGGTTGAGAGTTATGGTGCGAACTGAATTTGCTGGATATGTTTGGGGGCTGTATTCGCCATTTATTAGCTTTTTTCAGGTGTTTTGTGCTAAGAGGTTGATAGTTATGGTGAGAACTGAATTCATTAAATGGTAGCCATTTAAGTTTCAGTCTTCCTCTCTTTCACAAAACAGCGGATTTGGCATAGTGGTATGTTGCTCTGACTGATTTGCACAGGGTCCTGGCTTTAAGACTTGCCAGTGAAATGTATGGTGATAACACAGCATTTTATTCTAGCAACTTTCCAACATTATACAAGCAATTTTTAAAATGTGTCCCTGGTTTTTGGGGTTTTGCCCCCCCAAATAAATTTTGGCTTTTTCCCGATTTCTTGTGCTGCAAAGTGTTGAGTAGATTTTACAAAGAGCTGAGAGCTGCAGGGGAACAAAAATTTAGAGCTGCTTATGCTGAGTCAGCTTGCATTGTTAATAGCACAATTGGTAGTATACTTGCGTTTGGTGCAAAAGGCTGTGGGTTCTACTCCCACAGTAAGTAGATGTATTGCTGATACTGTACTGTGTTGTAAAGGGTGGGGGTGGATGCTGCAGTCCTTTTTGGCGAAGATACCTATGAACCTGTTATCAGTTTGCCATCCATTCCCTATTGAGATATTACTAGCTTATCATTTTTTTAATGCAACATAGGCAATTTATTCCTCAAGGGCAACAGACGCTTTATTTGTAGATGAAACAATGACATATAAAGTTGTTTGCTAGCAACAACCTCTTCATTTGTTACAGATTTCTTTAATGTGGAATTATTTAGATGACCTTTACTTCTTCAGAGATTGTGCATATTTACTGATACTGGTGGACTCTAGAAGTTTAAGTAGACTTTTATGATGAAAATTTTCTGAATTGGGCAGTCATTATTGGTGCATGCATTTTGTTTCATTGTTAAATGGAAAAATGTTCAAAACGATACATTTAAAATGCCCTCTAACAACTGTACTGTATTGTACAAGGAATATAATTTAATACAATCAGGAAGGTGTGTCAAAGAGCACGTGTATGTTTCATGTTCAAGGGACCTATGATTTCAAAACAGCCCAAAGTTAATCTTCATCTGCCACTGGCAAAATGCATTTTCTTTGAATGTGGGTTTCAATGCTGTTTCAATGAATGTGAGTTTCAAGGGCAGAAAAGTTTTATTGCCAAGTCTATTTTCATTGTGAGACTGCATTGCTTTGTTTAGCAGATATCTATTAGTGTTCGTGCTGTAAAATGCAAAATAAAACTTTCAAATGAAATCCAAATCATCGCAGAAGTAAAGCAGTATGCACATTACAGTGTTTATATATGGTAAATGGGGTGAAATAACCAAGGAATGGGACACTGGAATGGCTGCAGGGGGAGGCTCCATTCGACCATGATTTTGTGAGGGGGGAAGGCCAGCAAACTCAAAGACAGCCCTGGCTGAACTATACCTCTCACCTGTCCAGATTTTTGCAGAATGAATAGATTTTTGCTTCTTATGTTTGGTTTGTTCCTCATAAAATGTGTGGTTTTCTGGCAAATCATTTAGGAATGAAGTCACTAAATAATGACAGACATTGGGTTTCAGATATCATAACCTTCAGAAAAATGCATGCTAAAGCAAGACCTGTTATTCTATCAACTGTCTTAAGTTTATACAAGAACAATTTTTAGTACTGTTTGTATGTTCCCCCAATATATTTGGCCTTGTCCAGATTTCCTGCATTAAGAGGTTAAGAGGTACATGCAAATAAATTGCTTTATAGAATTAGGAATATCCAAACCTCTCAACTGTTCCAATTTTGGCTCAAAATGTTGCTGTCCCCCTAATAATCCCTCTGCAAAATGGCAATTTTGGAAGAAAACGTGGGGGTTTACAATTATAAATAACTGTAATGATCAGAGTTATAGATTACTTTTATTTCAGAAATGCATGTAGATGCTCTTATTTTGTCAGCTGCTCAAGTTAACAGTACTAATATTAAAAAGGTGTCCCTTCTTTGACAGGTTACCAGCTGTATTGTGTGGCAATTTTATATTTTTGCATCACATTGTTGGTCCATTTTTTAAAAAATTGTGGTTTTCTGGCAAATTAGTGACAAATCATTAAAGATTGAAGTTAGAAAATAATGGCAGACATTTGAGTTTCAGATTTCATACCCTTCAGAAAATTCATACTAATGCAAGACCGACTACTATTATATTATCTTTCTAAGTTTATAAGAGCAATATTTAAAAATTGTTCTTATTTTTGGGCCTGTGTCCCACTTCTATGTATGGCTTTGTCCAGATTTCTTGCTCTGAGGTTGAGAGGTATGAGTGTCAGAGCCATCACTGTCAGCCAGAGACATTTTAAATTGTGACATGCTTGTTGCACCCCACTCCACATTGTAGTGGCTCTGGATGTGTCCAAGCACGGCAAGGAGCAGTTATGCAGTGTAAGTGTGCAGAGTATTCCCCCATCCAAGGTAGACCACAAGTACAGCCGTGGCTTTTCATCTCTCCTTGATTTTGCAGAATGTTCTGGTTTTCTGTCATATTTTTATATTGTTGATTTATGCTTCTTATTATTCAGAAAATGCATGCTGTCACAGTGCCCTGTTGCTCTGTGTTTAAGTAGCAATGATTTAATGACCATCAGGTAAGCTTGTTGGGGATTGTAAGATGCAAGTAAGCTTTAATAAGCATACTGTTAAAGAATTACCAACATTGAAAGCCTTTTTGTTGTTGCCATGCAAATAATATTTACATAACTAGATAACGTATAAGCCTTGGGTATTGAAATGCATATGACAGTATCTGTAATAAAGGACAGGACTGCAGTGTTTTCAGAAGCTCATTACATCTGTTGGAGACTTGCAGTCATCTTTGTAGGCTTTACTCATAAACTAAAAAGAATGCCAATCTATCATGTGTGGTCCATAACGTGTGCAGTAATCCTTTAAGCAATTTATCTTGAGCTTGTTTCGTTTGCTGTTCATTTTTTACTTTGATCATGTCTTCCCCATGAAACAAGTAGATAGTTGTTGTCAGGCAGCAGGTCTTTTTTGGATAACTGGATAAGAAACATTTTTACAAGTGGGGGGTATCACAGAGATTGCCACTTTCTGCATGTTACTTGGTAATTTTATAAAGGTGAATATAAATTATAATTAGAACTGCTTTTGACTGGCATTCCAGTAATGTATTTAACAAATAATTTATTTTTTTATGCCTCACAACCTTTGTGTTTCCATTTAGATATTAAGTAAGTTGTCATGTAGCCAATGCATTAAAATATATTTTTCTTCTACACTTCATTTTGTCTTGATTGGATTCTCGTAATGATGGTTTGGCACCCAGGGCAGCGTATTTAATTAAAGTTCCAGTTGTTGTGGTTTTGAGCATCGCTCCACCCCTTTCTAGTTGGCCGCACCCCTTCCCATTGGCATCACCCATTCAGCTGTCTCCTGCAGCCTCCCTTTAATGTGAAGTCACCAGCCGCCACTGACTGCATGATACATGCGACATTGCACATAGCAAGGCAGCCAATGTAGGCCATAAAGGTGACATTGGCATGTACCATTCCTCTGAACTTCTCTGCCGCCAGTCCAAACACCAGCTTCTATCTTTCGTTTGATCGACGAATGTTTGCTGTTTTCAGATAAGTGCCCCATTGGGGGAAATCTTTGCTCCTTTTTGTTGCTGTATGTTTTTGAGGTTAATGTCATCTAGGAAAGGCAAGTGCCTTTGTGGACGTCAGATTCCACACAAAGATAGCCATGATTAGTGTTTGTTTTCCCTAGGGTGTTAGCAGGATTACAGGTCTTGCGCGATTTGCCAGGCATGTCAGGTTTTAATATCTACCTTGAGAATCAACAGCTTAAAAGGCTAGCTTTTGATATGGAAGGCACTGCAGGTCTGTCCGGTGAGCCACAAAAGAAGAAGACCAAAAATATCAGGCTTGAATCTTCAATTGTGCCTCTGGATCTGGGCATTCCTATCAAGGACAGTGTAGGCCCAGAGGCCCATTCGATCTCTGGTTCCCAACCTGCAGTGGGTAGCATTTCAGAAGCTGTTAGTGAAGGCACCACTAGCACATGTGCAGAGGCATCGCAGATGTCCATTCAGGATGATAAGGGGAAACTGCGGCCCCCTACTTTGGATGTCCCTTGCAGTTTCCCTCCAGCTCCTCCATCTCAAGTTATCCCAATGACAGCCAAAGAACCGGCCTACGTCAGCTATTTCCTTACAACCTGGGGGGGGGGGGTCCTTCCTTGTAAGAAGAAATTAAAACAAAAATGTGTTTCCTCTTCCCAGGATCCTTCCCCAGATTGGCAAGCCTCACAGGGAATCCTTAATGCCTTCTTTGCTTTAAATCCATTCACTGTTCAACCTTCAAAAAAACAGAAAAAACGTTGCTGGAAACTGCTGGTTTAAAACCTGGAGTTTAATAACAACACAACACAATACAGCTCGTAGTTAGCACTTTCGGGTCAAAACCCTTCTTCAGACTAAGAACATACAAACACAAACATATTTAAAACACTCCTCAACCAATCAAAATTCAATAAAAAGCCCGCCTTTTCTTAAGGGCTGGCTTAAGGGGCACTGCTTCATTTAATCCTGGGAACCTGTGTGCAGCTAGCTCTAGGATCCATTTAAACTCCACCCATTCAGTGGTTTGCTTAATGTCACCACCTCTATTATTCAAGACTACATTCTGTATAACCCTAAAACTGAATTGATGTGTGGAATGATTCTGTACATGTCTATGTAGGGCATTATGTTCATCCAAATTTCTAATTGATGGCATATGTTGTAAAATTCTGACCTTGAGCATGTTATTGGTCTTGCCCACATAATAACACGAACAGGAGTCACAGTTCGCCAAATACACAACGTCTGTTGTCCTACAAGTTGCTCTCCCTTTTAACTGAAATCTCCTCCCACTTACCGGATGAGTGAAAACCACATCTCTGTTAATATGGGCACAAGCCTTGCAATGATCACATGGTACCGTGCCCATGGTTAGTGGCAGAGCTTTTGTGATATTGGCTACCCTCTCTTTACACAACATGTCCTTTAAATTTCTATTCCTCCTTTATCCAAATTGTGGGTTACTACCTACAATGTCCCTCAGGCAGTCGCCACTGGTGATGATATTCCAGTTCTGGTTGATTATGTCACAAACACCCTTTACATTACTTCCATAAGTTAACATAAACCTTTGTCTTGTTCGTGTATATACAGCAGATGTATCTTTCCTCTCATTCTGCCTAGACACATTAATCCAAGGCTTATATTTGTCTCTTCTGTGTGTCCTACCCTTCTTCACTACCCTTTCTATCAAACCATCATTGTAACCTCTATCCTGAAAATTTTTTCTCAACTTTATTATCTCTTGATCAAACTGTTCATCTTCCATACTCAACCTAGAGGTCCTACTGACCTGACCTTGTACTATGTTAGGGAACATGAAACGAGGGTGCTTGCTATCAAATGATAGCATGGTGTTCTTCCAACAATCCTTTCTGAACAACTCAGAACTAAAACCATTCGCAGTGAATCTAACCCTGACGTCCAGAAAGTCTATTTGATCACTGGAACTGTTGATACTAAACTTCAAAAATGAGGTTGTCGAATGAAGAAAATCTATGAAATGTGTCAACTGTGTGCTACTCCCTCTCCACAAGATAAAAATATCATCCACAAAATGTAGATATATTCCTATATACCTGTACCATTCCTCGTTCTCTAATACATGTTGTTTTTCCCAATGCGATAGAACTAAATTCGCATAAGTATTCGCACAGGGGGTGCCCATGGCTACCCCCTGTGCCTGTCTGTATGTAGAATTAATGCCCATGAAAACATTATTGTCCAAAACTAATGCTAGTAGATCTTTTATTAGGTCAAGTTTCATCCCATTGACCCCCAACGTACTTAGCAGTTCCTCCACGGCTGTTATTCCATAGTGGTTCCCTATCACCGTAAATAAGCTTCCAGTACTGTTCCTTCCACCACTCCTAGGAGATCAGTAGAGGAAAAGGAAGCTTCTGGAGAAGAAGAAACTTCTTCATCAGATGACTCATTAATTTACACATCTAAAATAGAGTCACCTCTAGGCTATCCTTCCCCTGAATTCGATTCTAACAATGGGGATTTTCCAGAGGAGGATTTGTCCTTTGGAGAAACTATTTCTAGTATGAGAGATTTCTTCAAATGGGAAAGTAGTAAAACATCAGAAGTTAAAAAGAGATACTATGATCTGTTGCAGATGTACTCTCCATCTCCCTCGGCCATCCCTCATGCTCACCCTGCTTTTCTGGATGCCTTTCTCTCAGTTTCAAAGAATCCAGATTCTCAGCCTCCAGCTCTTAAAAGGCCTGACAGATTCTATAAAGTCCCTGAGGACAACATGTTTTTATTTAAATGTCCTCCAGCAGATCCCGCAGTTATTTCCCTTTCCGCAGACACACCTTCTAGACTTCTTCTCTATACTAATCCGCTACCTTCTGACAAGGATAGCAAAATAATGGAGAGGACAGGTAAAAGTGTATGCATCCTCTACCCTGGCTTTCATGACCATCAACTACTAGACCCACATGTCGAAATATGTTCTGACCTTGCTAACCGAAGCTTCTCAGCTGGTATCAGACACTCCTAATTCTCCTGCCAAGGCTCAGCTTGCCTCTTTACTGTCTGCCTCAGCCCAGGTGCTTAAACATTCAATTAAGTGCAGTTATGATGCAGCTGAGGTTTCTGCTATATCATCAGCTTCAGGTTCTGTCCTTAGGAGGTACTTATGGTTGACACTCCAACCTTTGCCTGATGATATCAAGGCTAAAGTTATGGATCCACCTTTGGACAGCGATGCCTTTTTTGGTGCTGATGCTGCAGCCCTTTTAGTCCCTACATGAAAATGGGAAATAGCTTAAAGAACTGAAACACATATTTGTGTCTCCAGTTCCTAAATACCACAGAAATTATCCTTCCAAGACACAATTTGTCAGAAGGAAACAACGCAGTTCCATCCTTCTTCCCATAAGAAAGAGGCTCATAGACATGGATCTTCTAGACATCATCAAACCCCTGGTCCTAAGGACAGAACCTGAACCTATAAAGTTTGCATGAACCTATAAAGTTTGCAGATGACTGCAAACTGGGCGCCATAGTAGAAAACACATCTGACACAGATATCCTTCAGAAGGGTCTCACAGAAATGGATAACTGGTGCCAGAGCCACGGCCTAAAGTTAAATGCCAAAAAATGCATAGTCATACCCTTCGGGAAAAACAAGGTTACCCCTAGCTACCAAATAGGTGGCAATCCACTGAGCACAGAAGAAGTTATCAGGGACCTGGGGACCCAGGTTGATAGTAGTCTGTCATTCGACACCCATGTAGCTAAAGTAGTTAGGAAGTCCTTCTACATTGCCCACCTTATCATGAAGGGATTCTCATCTAGATCAAGGGAGGTCATAGTCTCCCTTTACTCATCACTCATCAGACCAATGATTGAGTACAATGCCCCATTCGGAATGTATCTGACCCGACACTTGCAGCAGCTGGAGAGGACACAATAGTTCCTCACCAAAAGGATAAAGGGTCTCAAAAATCTGTCCTATGCTGCCCGACTGAAAGAACTCCAGCTCTATTCAGTCGCTTACCGCTTGCTCAGAGGTGACCTTTGCCTAACATACAAGGCCATGTCAAACCCAGATTTGATGAATATGCTTCACCTCAAAAAATCTAGATCCATCAGAGCCACAAGGGCGGAAGACTTAAACCTCGACACGGCTATTAATAGGACGTGCTGGAGGGATAGATTCATCACCCAAAGACTCCTATGCTGTGGAACAAAATCCCGGTACATGTGAGGCAGAGCACCTCGCTGGCCTTGTTCAAGAGAAATCTTGACCAATGGATGGGAGATCGCAGATATACCCCAGGAATTACCTCAGTGTCACTGCTCGACAGAGGCACAGCAAAATAATGGGTATAGTTCCCCATACTAAAGGGGTGGCGTAAGCCACAAAACGATGGGCTAGGCTTATAAATGCCCTCGGGCAGATAGCCTAGTATGAACCTATGAACCTATGAACCTATGAACCTTTCCAGATAGGCCAGGTAGTCTGTAACTACATGACAAATCTCTCAAACATCCCCCCTTCCCAGCATCTATCTTCTTCTCATCCATCTTGGACAAGTATCTCCACTGACAAGTGGGTCTTTTGTATTATCTAAAACGGCTACTACATGGCATGAAAATCTGTCCCTCCCTTCATGGGCATTCCACAATCTTCTCGGGATCAGGTTAATCTGTTCCCTCAAATCCTAGAGGACTTGCTAAATCAAGAAACTATTCAAGAAGTCCCACCACTACAAAAAGGAAGAGGGTTTTACTCAAGGATGTTTCTAGTTCCCAGAAAAGATGGTCCATGGAGACCAATCTTAGACCTCTCACATCTCAACCTGTTCCTCAAAGGGCCGACCTTTTGTATGCTCATTGTGCAAACTCTTTTCCCTCTTCTGCTTCTCCAGGCCTTTCTAGTCACTCTGGACATCAAGGATCCATACTTGCATATCCCAATTTATCCTCAATACAGAAAGTTTTTACACTTTTCTGTTGCTTCCTCACATTTTCAGTTCTGTGCTTTGCCCTTTGGACTCTCTACAGCACCATGGGCATGCACAAAATGCTTAGCTCCTCTCATTACCTTCTGCAGGGTCCAAGGAATACTGATCCATCCTTATCTGGACAACCTGCTAATTCAAGCAGTCCAACCAGACAACCTAAAGGAAAACTTTGTCTTCACAATCTCTCTTCTCCAAGGCCTGGGGTTCACCATGAACTCCAGCACGTCTTCTCTCAATCTTTCCCAGGATCAGATTTTGCTAGGATGCAGACTAAGGACAGATCTGATGATGGCTTTCATCCCTCCTCAAAAAGTGCAGACTCTGCTTAGCTACTTCCTCCAACTACTTCCCTTAACCCCCATCTCTGCTAGGGAGTACTTGCATATACTAGGGTTCATGGCATCACTTATTCCCATGCTACCCCTACCCAGACTTCACATGCAGAAAATCCAATGTTTTTTAAAAACACTTTGGAGACAGCATTCCCATCCCCTGGAATTTGTACTCCCTCTTCTCCTGTGCATAAAGATATAAATACAATGGTGAGTTCAACAGATTCATCTAAACCCAGGCCTTCCCTTTCAACAGCCAACTCCAGTTCAGGAACTCTACACAGATACCTCTAACTTGGGGTCACTTAAAAGTCTAGGGCCTTTGGTCTCCCTTAATCAAGAAGCAACATATCAATGTAAAGAAAATGATGGCTTTGATCCTGGCACTCCAAGCCTTCGTTCCTCCTTACTCCCAGGTCACTGAAGTTATTCACAGACAACACAACAGTTCCATGGTATGTGAACAAACAGGGGGGCACCAAGTTATACCTGCTTTGCAGGTTGGCCCTTCAAGCCTGGGAGATTGCCTCTCAAGTGGAGGTTTCTTTGCAAGCAGTTTATATTCCTTCAGCTCACAATGTTCTGGCAGATGCTCTCAGCAGGTCCATGACACAAGCCCATGAGTGGATGCTTCACAGGGATGTGATTCTGGACATTCTCTACAGGTGGCATACTCCTCAGATAGATCTATTTGCCTCCCCAATGAACAGACAACTTCCAAAGTTTTGTGCCAGAGTCCTAGACCCTCTGGTATGGAAGCTGGATGTCTTATCCTTCTCATGGAAGGGGATGTTTCTTTATGCATTCCCCACCTTCCCACTCATTCAGAAGGTCCTACTGAAAATATAGCAGGACAAACCAAAAACCTTGCAGGTGACTCCATTTTGGCCAAGGCAGCATTGGTTCCCTCTTCTTCTGCATTTAGTCAGGGGCAATCATCACAAGTTACCCCACAGGGTGGATCTTCTCACATAAGGGATTGCTTATCTATCCACATCTCACCTTCCTGAATCTAACTCTGTGGCTGATAGGCATTTTATCCCTTCCCAACACCTTTTTTTTCTGAGGATGTGCTTCTAGTCCTGCAGGAGGTGAGGAAGCCCAACACTAGGAGATCCAATATATCCAAATGGAAGAGGTTCTCCATCTAGTGTCTAAAGAAAGGCTTAGATCCATTTTCAATGGACATTCCATGTGTTCTTTCCTATTTGTGTGATCTACTTAAGGCTGAGTTGGCCTACTCTTCTGTTAAAGCCCATCTATCAGCCATTTCGGCATGTCTGCCTTTATCTCCTCCTCTAACTTTTAGGTTAGATGTTAAGCTCTTTCTAAAACACAACCTTCATATTAGACCTCCCAGAAACCCTGTCCCTCCTCCCTGGGAATCTAAATCATGTCCTGGAAAAGCTCACTCAGGCTCCCTTTGAGCCTGCAGTGTCAGCTTCTTTAAATTTTGCACATGGAAAACAATCCTCTTAGTAGCCATCACTTCTGCTAGAAGAGTTTCTGAACTCCAAGTCTCATATCTCAAAATGCACTCACTCGAGGCACTCCTTAAAATGGAGAACATTGATATCTGTGCAGTGACTGAGACCTGGTTCAAGGTTCCAGAGGGCACCCCTGCACTACCAGGCTATAATTCATACCACACTTTTTGGCCATGTAACCTGGACTGAAACACCAAAGGCAGAGGTGTGCCCATATTCATTAAGGGTATCCACACCTCCAGGCTAGTTGCTCAGCATAACGCATCCGAGGTTATCCAAGTGCAACTAACTCTGGGCAAAACAGCAATCCAAATTGTAGCTTGCTACAGATCCCCCACCATGCCCCAGGATTCCCACTCCTCTTTTCTTGATGTAATAGAAAATATTAGGGTTCAACCAAACACCCTAATAATGGGTGACTTCAACTACCCTACCATTAACTGTGAAAACTTCTCATGTACCAACTCCTTAGCTCAACGCTTTCTGGAATTCATAAACTCCAATGCTCTGTATCAACTTATCCACACCCCCACCAGGGGCAGCAATATCCTTAACCTAGTCATTACCAACATAAGTGACCAGTGTTCCACACCTGAAGTCAACTCTTCGTTGGTCCGATCCGACCATAAGTTAATCACCCTTGATATCCACATCCCACCCCACCCCCCATTAAGGAAACCACGGTAATAAATTTCTCCAAAGCCAACTTCAAGATTCTTAAGACAGAAGTGGTGAACCTCATGACACCCATGCAGATGGACAATACAGTTACAACTGCTGAATCCTACACAAATGCACTCTATAAACACTTACACGAGTGCATGGATCGTGCTGTCCCAAACAGAACCAAGACGCTATCCTCCAAAAAAAGGAAGCCAACCTGGTGGTCCCCTGCCATAAACAAACTCTACAACAGAAGAAAGAAACTGTTGCAAAAGAGAGTAAAATCCCATGAGTGGAGGAGCTCCCTGGTCAGCCTCAGTAAGAAGCTGAGATCCCTTATAAGATCCTCCAAAACTAGCTATGAAAACAAAATCGACACTAATTCTAAGGACAGCCACAAAGCATTCTATAGCTATGTCAAGAATCTCAATGGCAACACCCAGATATGCTCTGAGTTACAGCACAACGGCACGAAAATTACAGAACCAACTGATATTGCCAACATCCTGGCAGATAGGTTCAGTGCTAACTTTACCCCCCTCACCCCCTAAATGGCCCATATCTATACAGGAAGAATGCAGAGTTCCTGTAATGAAAACTACGCAGGTAAAAGCTGCACTCTCTAAAGCCAAAAACACAGTATCCATGGGACCGGACAACATCCCAGGCTGCATGTTACATGAACTTCAGAAATAACTGGCTCCCCAGTTAAGCACTATGTTCAATAATAGCCTTGCATCAGGCTTTGTGCCCACTGAATGGTGCACAGCAACAGTTATCCCACTCCACAAAGGGGGAGCCACCATTGATCCTGGAAACTATCGACCTATTAGCCTGACAAATGTATCATCATGGAACTCATAAACAAATACATTGGTAACCTCCAAATTCTGGATCCCACCCAGTTCGGGTTTGTGAAAGGCAGATCATGCCTCCTGAACCTGATCGCCTTCTTTGAGGCAGTCACCAAAGCCGTAGATGAAGGTAAGGTGGTTCACACAGCCTATCTTGACCTCGCCAAGGCTTTCGACACCATCCCCCATTCTGGAATTATAGCTAAACTCACTAAACTAGGTATAAATCCCTATGTCACAAGATGGGTTGCCAACTGGCTCACTGACAGAACCCACACTGTAAAAGTTGCAGACTCCAAATCTGACCTCAAAGCAGTGACAAGTGGAGTACCACAGGGTTCCATCCTGGGACCTCTCCTGTTTGGTATCTACTTCTCTGAAGTACAGGCTAACACAGAAGGCCTCTGGCTAATGAAGTTTGCAGATGACTGTAAACTAGGAGCCATAGTCAAGTCCTCAAATGATGTGGATATCCTACAGAAGGGCCTCGCTGAGACAGATGCCTGGTGTCAGAGCCATGGCCTCAAGCTCAATGCCAAAAAGTGCAGTGTCATCCGCTTTGCTAAAAACTCTGTACCCATGAACTACCACATAGGCAGCAATCTACTTAACACCGAATGTGTGATAAGAGACCTTGGGACCCAGGTGGACAGTAGTCTCTTCTTTGACAGTCACATTGCCACAGTAGTCAGAAAGTCCTCCTAATCTGCTCTTTTTATTAATCCTACTTTCTATCCTGCATACCTGAATTCTCTATTTTTAACCAGCTGTTCAATTTATTTTTGTTAATCTGGTCTTGAGTTGGCTAGTCTGTTTTTGCTTTTCTGTCTCCCTCTTTTAGTCTTTCTCATGCTTACCATTGTACCATTCTGTATTTTTGTTTGCTATTGTTTTTTTTTTTTTTTTGGTTGTTAATGGTTGCTTACTGCTTGTATTTTGGAGCTTTTCTCCCCGGGCCTCTACTGAAAACGGATATATGTCCAGCTAGACTAGCCCAGTCAACAAATGTAAAATAATAAATAAATAAAATTCTACATGGCACACCTCATCATAAAAGGGCTCTCATCCAGGAAAAAAGAGGTCATTGTTCCTCTCTACTCGACACTCATTAGACCCATTATAGAGTACAATGCCCCTTTTGGAATGTACCTCACAAGACATCTGCAGCAGTTGGAAAGGCCACAGAAGTACCTCACAAAGAGGATTACTGGCCTCAAACAAATGCCCTACACTGACCATCTCAAAAAACTCCAGCTTTACTCCGCAGCATATCGCCTACTCCGAGGTGATCTCTGCTTAACATATAAAGCTATGTCAAACCCAGAGCTGTTGGACATGCTACACCTAAAGAAATCCCAGTCCCTCCAAGCTACATGCTCCAGGGACCTAAACCTTGTCACCACAATAAACAGGACATGCTGGAGGGATAGATTCCTGTCCCAGAGACTTTCCATACTCTGGAACAGGCTATCCATCTATGTCAAACAAAGTTCTTCATTAGCACTCTTCAAGAAAAATCTTGATTAGTGGATGGGAAATAGGAAATACACCCCGGAGATCACTTCTGTGTCTCTGCTTGACAGTGGCACAGGAAAATAACTTTCTTGGGTGGCGTAAGCCAGGGAACCTTGTTGGCTAGCCTTACATAGGCCTTTGGGCTGATAGCCTAGTACCTACCTATGAACCTATAAGCCCTTATGGCTTGCCAACCTTTTCTCATTTTCCACAAGGATAGGGTATCTCTTCGTATTAACCCTTCCTTCATGTCTAAGGTGGGTAATGACTTGTCCCTAAGCCAATCCATTCATCTGCCCACCTTTTTTCCCTAAAAATCCTAGTAAAGGGTTAATCATTCCTTGGATGTGCACAGACAACTCAGATTTTATCTGGACAGAACCAAGCCTATTAGGAAATCAGAGCAATTGTTTGTTTCCTTCCATCCCAGGGCGCTGGGAAAACCTGTCTCCAAACATACTACTTCTACTTGGATTTCTAAGGCAATCTCATTCAATTATGTCTGCCATGGGAAGACACTCTCTATCTCTGTAAAGGCTCACTCCACTAGAGCAGTAGCCTCTTCAGGGGCTTTCTTCAAAGGTCTGGACACTGCATCTATTCTAGAAAAGGCTACATGGTCTTCTTTCCATACTTTCACCAAACATTACAAACTGGACACTATTTTAAGGTCCAGAGCAGGATTTGCTAAGGCAATCCTGCATGGATTCTTAGCAACCTCCTCTGCTCCATCTTCCCTTTCCTTCCCATGAGCGTTGGTTTTCTCCCTCACGTTATGAATACTGCAACATAGGAATAGAAGGACATAGAATGGTTGTGTAAAATCTTACCATAACCATAGATGTCCTTCTCTTTCCTGTTGCAGTATTCTACTCTACGCTCCTACCCCCTTGGTACTTGCTGTTTCTTGGAGGATGTTGTATACTTCATATCCTTGGACTGGTGTTCTGAATGGGGCATGCAGGTCTGAAGAATGGTACGTGGCGACATCACCTTTATGGCCTAT
The DNA here is from genome assembly GCF_019279795.1 of Protopterus annectens. Lineage (NCBI taxonomy): Eukaryota > Metazoa > Chordata > Ceratodontiformes > Protopteridae > Protopterus > Protopterus annectens. The sequence continues at coordinate 185,941,970 of NC_056734.1, forward strand.
GTTGGCTGCCTTGCTATGTGCAATGCTGCACATACCATGCAGTAGCAAAAGTTTTTTGTATACTGCCCAGAGTTTTGGGTCACCTATGTGGGGAATCCCTCAGGTTATTAATACTACAACATGGAAGAGAAGGACATTCATGATTATGGTAAAATTTTACACAACTGTTCTTTACCAGTCAGCCTGACTAGGCAGAGGGCAACATCACTTTGAAAAGGAAATGGTGTAAGATGTATCTTACTGAAATTTTTTATCTGACATTTTGGTGCCAAAGAGTTTCAGATATTCTAGTAGTCATTACTTGAAATATACAACACAGTGAAAAAGTCAGAGTCAAAACACCTAATTGGCATGTAAGGTTCCCTATTCCAGTTTTGTGAATTCAAAGAACAATAACTGAGATCATGCAGAATTTCTGAAGTCAGTCTTTTTAAGTATTTTTTTTTTTTTTTTTTGCAGAGGATTGTACACCCAGCACCTGATCTGTTTAGGTTTCACCCCTGCTTCTTTCTGTATTTTTGTGTGTGTGTGTGTATGCGTGTGTGTGTGTGTGTGTGTGTGTGTGTGTGTGTGTGTGTGTGTGTGTGTGTGTGTGTGTGTGTGTGTGTGTGTGTGCGTGTGTGTGTGTGTGTATGCTCATGCAGGTGTGTCTACATATATTTATTTTTTATTTTATTTATTTTACATTTGTTAACCAGGAAATTCTGACTGGACTAGGTCCATTTACAGCAGAGGCCCGGGGAGAAAAGCAAAAGAAAAATATTTTTATGCAGAGTAGTACAAGTTAAACAAGAGAGAAATATTTTTATACAGAGTACTACAACAAACATGTACATTATACAACAAAACAGACATTCACACTAAAATGCAAGCAGACAAGACACTTCTCAGCAGTCAGAGAAGTTACAAAACAGTAGGGATTAGGAGCTACTTACAGGCTCAGCTAATGGCTGTTAGAGTTTTAGTCCCATAGAGGATTACAGTGACTATCTTGGTATTGGTGAATGGATATGAGGAGGAAAAGGTAGGAAAGCTTAAGTTTAAATAATACAAGGACATAGCCAGGTATTCATCAGATGGGATTTGATAAGTAATACAAGGACATAGCCAGGTATTCATCAGATGGGATTTGATAAGTAATACAAGGACATAGCCAGGTATTCATCAGATGGGATTTGGTAAGTAATACAAGGACATAGCCAGGTATTCATCAGATGGGATTTGATAAGTAATACAAGGACATAGCCAGGTATTTATCAGATGGGATTTGATAAGTAATACAAGGACATAGCCAGGTATTCATCAGATGAGATTTGATAAGTAATACAAGGACATAGACAGGTATTCATCAGATGTGATTTGAGGGAGTTTACGAAGTGTGAGGTGGTGGAGGCAGTGGTCAGCAAAGGTGGAAGGTAATTCCAGTTTCTAGCAATGGTGTAGGAATATAGCGCTTTTTCTGCAGTACTGTTTGCTCTAGTGATACAGAGGAGAGATTTGTCACTAGATCGAAGAGAGCGATTTGCCATGTAGTAGGTAAGTAGTTGGGTTAGTGATGGGGTTTTATCAGGGTATTAAAGAATATTGTAGACAGTAACTAGCTGGTGGTAATTAAGATGTTGAGGTCATTCTAGCCATGTGTGTGTAAATAATATATGTGTGTGTGTGTGTGTGTGTGTGTGTGTGTGTGTGTGTGTGTGTGTATATATATATATATATATATATATATATATATATTGTGAGGATATTAGATATTGTTATCTGTGCTAGCATGACTGGCTGAAGTTTTGTAAATACTTGCAAATAATTGTAAATTACCTTGTGTTAGATATGCCAGCATTACTAGATACAACTTTGTAAATAAGTTTGTTTTTTGATTATTACTTTGATTTATGTAAGATGCTTGAATCAGACAGTGTTCTTCTGGCTGACCAAATATACATGTTTTTTAAAAAGAATCCTGAATGTACGTTATGTCAATCAGCTGACCTAGATGTGATGTCATTGTGTGCCAGAGATGATAGGACTAGAATTGCCACAGCAGCTGTTTATTTACTTTCTAAAGTCTGATATGAAGGAGTAGAATTGTCATAACAGCTTTCTGTGACTTTTAAAAAAATCTATAAAGCTATAAAAGCAGGTTCTGTGTCAAAGTTGAGTAGTTCAGTAGTTTCCAGATCAGTAATTGTCACTCAGAGTTTTCCAGAGCTGTTCAGCAGAAATAGTAGGAGTTGCTATTACAGTCGCTAAGGACCAGACAACAGCCTGAAGAATGGGCATAAATGATTATCTTGCCTGGCATCATCTTGCCTTGCTGACTTCATCAGATTAGACAGGGACAGTTAATCTTTAGACAGTTAAGGAACTACAGTTAGACAGAGTTTTTCTGCAATCAATGTGAAACCTATCCTACAGTGTTATTTTCCTAATTCCTGTGTGTGAAACTTTGTGGTTTATTGGAATCAGTTATTCAGTGTACATATGTATTAAATCATTTTATTTATTAAATATTTTACTACCCTTTATTGTGGCTGGATATTTAGAAAGTACTTTTAATAACCTGAGAGTGTTTATGCTTATTGTGATAATACCAGGGCCATTCAAAAAAGCCTTACTGCTTGGATTACATGTTGCCCTTTATATCAATAGTTATTTACCCAATATAATTGAACATCTCCTTCTGGAGGGTATTGTGGTATTTGACTGGTGGCAGCTGTTGCCTTGTAATTTGGAAAAGTGGGCATAGCAGGTAAATCCGTGCCAGTCTTTCCAAAGAGTGTTGGTATATGTGAATATCAAATATTTAAGAGTGAGTGTGTCAAATACCTAGAACTGGGACACAGTGCTCTACAGTGGTTAGTGTGAAGACTCATTTGCGGACCTGGAGTGAAGCTTACAGTCCAGTCCCAGGTTTGGAGCCTGTTCCTGGTGTACTCTTAGGAGAAATTGTGTATTTCTATCCCTGCTTTCAGTGATGCCATCTTACCAGAGACAGTGGTGAGGACTGAGGCTCCTTAGTTACTGCCCTGGGTTTAAGTGGGGTCATCACATATATAATCACTTCTGCCATAGTCCTGGCTTGAAGGCAAAAAAAAGTAAATCAGTCCAACTTCTGAATATCTTCCCATTCACAGCTATCAAAATACTGTCCATATAATTACATTAGGATGCTGGCATGCAGTCTAGCTATATTAGAAATCTGGCACAGTGATACTAAAATTCAGAACGGTTTTGTAGTCTTTTAGTACAATATTAGCATTCCACAATTTAGTCTGAAACAAAATTTAGAGACAAGAAAAGTAAACTTTCACATGTCAGGAAAAGCAGCACTCTCTATTCCTAGTTTATCACAAAATGCAAATCTTCAAGTTAAATGCAGACACTAATAGAGTCCACTGCAGGTGTTCATGTTGCTTGTAGCTCTTATTAAAAAAGCAAGTGCTTGAACTTCTACTAGCCTGCTCTCCTCCATTTATATAGCCATCTACACAGTGTGCACCCAGTTCTATACAGCTGTACAACCCTACAAGAACCTAAACCCTAACCCTAAAACTCTCACCCAGTTTCCACACGAGTCCTTGCTGACTTACCCTGAACCTCAACTCCCCCCTCCTAATCCTAAAATGTCCAATCACTCACTAAACATAAAACTTCAACCCCCTCTCTAAACCTAAACTCCCTGATCACTCCTTAAACCTGAAATTCCCCTTCCACTCCCTAAACCTAAAGCCCACTTTCTGCTCCCTAAACCTAAAGCTCCCTTTTCACTCTGTAAACCTGAAACATCCTTTCCACTCTCTAAACCTAAAACTCTCTTCCCACTCCCTAAGGATAAAATCCTTCATCTTTTCCCTAAGCCCAAATTCTCATTCCCACTCCATCACCATGGCTGTTTGCCTGAATTCATATTTCAGTTCAAGCACAAGAAGAAGCCTCCTCGAGCTAAAAGTCACTCAACTTCCTGGTTTCAAAACAGTGTTTTTTGAGTGCTTGAGACTCAATCTCCTGTAGTGTTCCCTCACTAATATGTAAGCATATTGGTGTGAATAACCCCTTATGGATCCACGACTAGACCTTACCTTTGTCAAATCTAAAGGTGCACCATATTTTTTTTCTGCTCCAGGAAGAGACAGATCTGTTGTCAGTGGATTTAAACCATTTCATTCCTGCAACAACCCAAAACTTCCCTCTACATGCCATCCTTGCTTTGCCATGATGATCTAAGGATTTTACTATTACATGAAACAGCCAGTGTTCTCTCTCTCTCTCTGTAAATATTCATTGCGGGATGCAATTTAACAAGCTCTAAAGTTGGCTCCCAGTAGCAAAGAAAAAATATTTTGGTATGTGTTGTATAAAGCTTTGTTTTTAATCATCTTTATTTTTTACATAGAAATGCAAATAAATCTGATAATAAAGCTGCAAGCAAAGCTTTTTTTTAACAAAAGGATTATATTTAATATCTAATGTAACATTCAGCAAATTGCTCAATTGATGCAGCAAACTCCAAATGCTAAACAAACTTGCCCTTGATGGAAGGTAGCCGTATAAATCAGCAACACAGCAGACTAAATAAAACAAATCTTCTAATTTATTGTACAAGAATAAAAGTGAGCACTTTCGCAGTGACAACCACCGCTTCATCAGACATTTTCTACAAGCCACATCCACACATAAATACTGTTTGAAATCCAAGAAGACCAATCCTATTGGTGTAACAATTAATTAAAATTAATTGCATCCAGAGATAAAGTGCGTTTTAAAGCAACAGTACACCAATACATTATAGCATGGTCCTATTAGCAAGTCAGTAAAATACAAAATACAAAATATAGAAATACATCCCTACAGATATATGCCCTTATCATGATCAGTGTGCATGGGACTATTTTAATTTCCTACACTTAAGGGCTTAAGGGAGACTTGGTAAATTCAAGAGAGAATCTTGAAGTGAAGTGGATTCTAAGACTAGGGGCACACAGGGGACGAGGTCTTAATGATAATGAGCCCCTGAAGCCAGCCCTTAAGTCTAGGAAATTAAAATAGCCTCATGCACACTAATCATGATAAGGGTATATATGTCTGTACGGATGTATTTCTATATTTCATATTTTGTATTTTACTGACTTGCTAATAGGACCATGCTATAATGTACTGGTGTACTGTTATTTTTTTAAAAAGCTCTTTATCTCTGGATGCAATTAAGTTTAATTAATTATTACACCAATAGGATTGGTCTTCTTGGATTTCAAACAGTATTTATGTGTGGATGTGGCTTGTAGAAAATGTCTGATGAAGCAGCGGTTGTCACTGCGAAAGCGCTCACTTTTATTCTTGTACAATAAATTAGAATATTTGTTTTATTTGGTCTGATGTGTTGCTGATTTATCTGGCTACCTTCCATCAAGGGCAAGTTTGTTTAGCATTTGGAGTTTGCTGCATCTGTTTTTGGGGATCGTTTTACATCGTTTGGGTCGTTTTCATCAAATTGCTCAACTGATTAAGCATGATTTGATCTGAACTGAAAATCCCTTTTATTTTATCTCCTTGTTTGTTTTAGTTAACAACTCTGATTTACTTGTCTTTAGCTAACTGGTTTAATTTTCTGTCAAACTTTTAATGTGTGATATTAGAGCAGTAACAGCTGTGGTGATCCCACTCCCAAGCCACTTCTCACTACTTTCAACCTCAAATTTAATATGCAGTCTTTTGTCAGATAAGGAACTTTGAAAGAAGCACCATCCTTCCAAAAAAATTGTATCTGAGGTTCTGTTTTAAGAGTTATTTATGCACAAAGTTTGAGCATTATATGCTTTTAATATGTTTCTCTCAAAGTTTTACAGTGTAAAAGCAGAAAATGAAAAATAGTCCATGAAACTGACACTGCAGAAGACTCCTGCAGGTGTTTCACAAAAAGCAGTTCAAGCTCCAGTTGTGGTACAAGAGATGGCTTTTAGTAATTTAGAGGACAAAATAAATCAAATGTACAGAGGTGATTAAATAAATGAAACATTGAAGAAGCATATCAAATCAAATAACAAAAGGCTGAAAAAAAAAGAAGAAGCTTTAAGTAGCTATTCAGATCAACTGATAAAACTACAAAAATCAGAAACTGAAATGAAAAAAGGATGGTTGCTTATGAGGCTTCTCATGAACAGCTTTTCCAAAAATGGTAGAGTTAGAAGGAACACACAGAGAAAACCTGACATTTTCTGCTATACCATAGAAATCTGAAGGAACAGACAATATTAATTTTATGAAAGGACAATTAAACAACTGGACTGGTACTATATAGCAGAATTTATGAACTGAAAGGGTAAATTGTCTGCTCCAAATGTACAGTTGTGTACACTTAGCATAAATGTAGATGTTCGAGGGTATTCACTTTTGCAGTCATCACACTTGGGTTATCCTGGCAGGGGTAGCCCTCAGTCAGCCCGAATACCAGAAGCTTAATATTTCTGCGTCGGTTGCTGTCACTTCAGGACTGACGTCAGGTCGTCAGTGGTATAAAAACAGGCAGCTGACGCCATTACATCAGTTTTTCTTGCCCCAAAGGTCAGGAGCCCCCAAGTAGGGAGCTAAGTTATGGTGGAATAACACCACCAGCAGAAAATAAATACCAATAGCCCTGTAAGTAGTGAGGAATAGAGAGAGAGAGAGAGAGAGAAACAGAGACAGAGAGAGAGACAAGGGGGCTGGAGGGTGTGAAATCAGAACTACAACAGTGAATACACTCTAACATCTACATTTATGGTAAGTGTACACAAATGTACTATGTTCTTCATGTTTCATTGTTGCAGTCATCACACTTGGGTTGATTCCCAAAGCTGAAGAATGGGTGGAGGCAGTCAAGAAGAGTTGGGGCTGGCTAGTATGACCTGCAGGACTGCGGTTGCGAAGCCCACCCTAGATTTGGAAAAGATAGGCAGGTGGTAACGCTTGGTGAAGGCATGAACAGAACTCCATGTTGCCTCTTCCAGGATGTCCCTGGTAGAGACTCCTCTGAAAAAGGCTGTAGAGGTTTAAGTTGCCCTAGTGGAATGTGTTCTGACCCCCTGTGGGGGTGGTTTTCCATGGTGTTTGTAACAGAAATGGATACAGTGTGCTATCCATTTGGAGATGGTTTGTTTTGATATGGGCTTCCCCTCTGCCCCTAGTGCAAAGCTGACTAGTAACTGGTCAGATTTCCTAAAGGGCTTAGTCCTATCCAGGTAGAATCTGAGCTGTCTGTGCACATCTAAAGAGTGCAGGATCCTTTCCCCCTTATTTTGAGGTTTAGGGAAAAAGGTGAGCAAATGAATAGATTGGTTGAGAGCCACACTGGACACCACTTTAGGCACAAAAGTTGGGTTATTCCTGAGGGAGACACTATCATCATGGAAATAGATTATGGGTTCCACAGCCATAAGTGCTTGTAGCTCAGACACTCTTCTAGCTGAAGTGATAGCCAAAAGCAAGGCTGTTTTCCAAGAGAGGAATTTTAACTCTGCTGAAGCTACAGACTCAAAGGGGGGGGGGTGAGCTTTTCCAACACAAAGTTAAGGTCCCAAGCAGGGGTAGGGGCTCTTCTTGGTGGCCTTAAGTTGTTAGCCCCTCTCAGAAACTACTTGATGACAGGGTGTGAGAAAAGAGGTGGCTCAGCACTGTAATGTGCAGAGATGGCAGAGGCATGGATTTTAATGGAAGAGAAGGAAAGGCCCCTGTGGAGTAGGTCTGCTAGGTAATCCAGGATGAGAGGTAATGATGACTGTCATGGGTCACTTCCTTTTATCTGGATCCAGGAACAGTACCTTTTCCACTTGTCAGCATAGGGTTTTCTAGTACTGGGTCATCTGGCTTTATGTATAACATCCAGGACCTGCTTGCTCAGGCTGACTACTGGAGGAGAAGTCAAGGAATAAGCCAGGCTGCCAGGTTCAGGGTGTGCAATTGTGGATGCAAGAACTCTCCCTCCTGCTGAGTCAGGAGAGTAGGAATCTGAGGGAGGGGCCATGGAGGCAACGGAGACAGACTGCATAGTAGTAGGTACCAGTGCTGGTGTGGCCAGTCTGGGGCAATCAGGATTGCCCTTGGTCTCTCTTCCCTTATTTTGAGTAGTACTCTGGTAAGAAGAGGAAGGGGGGAACTACATAGGTTGAGAGGTTTTCCCAGTGGAAGGACAGGGCATCCACTTTCCAGGCCCTACTGTGAGGTTCCCTGGTGCAGAATTTGCTGAGCTGGTGGTTGTAGGGGGAGGCAAATAAGTCCACCTTTGGGGTACTCCATCTCTGGGTGACAAGACTGAAGGTGTTGTGGTTTAATTGCCTCTCATGTGGGTTTAGGAGATTTCTGCTTAAGTTGTCTGCCAGAGAGTTTTGGTTGCCTGGCAGGAAGTGGGCATGCAGGTGAATATGCATGGCTGAGGCTGTGTTCCAAAGGGTCATGGCTAGCCTGCAAAGTGGGTAAGAGTGGGTTCCCCCCTGCTTGTTGATGTACCACATCACTGTGGTGTTGTCGGTTTTGATTAGAAGAGGCCCCAGAGACAGTAGGGATCTGAAAGCTGTTTGAGCATGCTGAACAGCTAGCATCTCTTTCTGGTTGGTGTACAGATGAATTTGATTTGGGCTCCAGTGGGCCTGAATGCACCTGCCAGCCAAATGTGCACCCTTGGCTTACTCTGATATGTCTGTGGTTAGGGTCTGGGCAGTGTGGAGTTGTGTAAAGGGAAGTCTCTTGCTGTGGTTGCATACTGCTGCCCACCAAAGGAACTATTTCCTTAGACAAGGTATCATAGGTATGATAGTTTACAGGTCCTGAGAATGTTGGCTCCAAAGACTTTTTAAGGACCATTGAAGTTTCCTCATATGCAGTCTGCCATATGGAATTGGTAGAATGCAGGAGGCCATGAACCCTAGAGCTTGCAGGATTTTCCTTGCAGATAACTGGGTTCTGGTGGCCATTTGAGAGAAGTAGCCTATCAGATAGGCTTGTTTTTCTGGAGTAAGGAATGCCATCTGGGATGCTGACCAAGCTTGCTCCCAGAAATACAATATTTTGACTGGGGACTAGTTTGGATTTCTTTTCGTTGATAGTAAACCCCAATGAGGTTAGAAGGTCCTTTACAACTGTCAGGTGCTGCAACAGCTTTTCCTAACTGTCTGCCTGAATCAGGCAGTCTTCCAAGTAGGGGTAAATTTGAATATTTCTTTGTCTGCAAAAGGCAATGGCTAGAGTCAGGCATTTCGAGAAAACTCTGGGAGTAGTGGATAAGCCAAGGGGAAGTGCAGAGAACTGATAATGCATAGATCCTGCCCTGAAACATAGATATTTCCTGCAGGAGTCCCTGACTGGGATATGCAGATAGGCCTCTTTTAGGTCTAGGGTAGATAACCAGGCATCTTTGGACAGCATAGGGAGAAGCTGATGTAGGGTTAGCATTTTGTGTCGAACATCAGTAGTGCGAAGAACTTCCTGAGAAGCTGATTCCTGCACAGCGGCTCCGGACCCATCCAAGGTAGAAACATCCGCATGTTCCATAGTCAAAGAAGAGTCTTGTGGCATACCAGACTCCGAACGGGTCTCAGTAGTGGCCTTTGAATCCATTGAAGTGGGCATCAGGGGCTGCAAAAGCGCCTCACTGAGTACCAGCGAACTGGTGACTATCTTAACGGAAGCGTTGTCAGCAGTTTTAGACCTGTGCGGTCTGTCTCTGTCTTTATCCTTACATTTTTTCAGAAGATCAGTAGTCAGATGGCTTACCAAAGCCATTTCGGAATATGGAGATCAAGAGCAAAAGTATTTAGCTACAATAAAGGCCCGATGATGAACAGTTTGGGTGTTGAACAAAGCACAAAACCAGCAGCGAGGAACGTCGTAGTCTGGGCCTAAACAGGTGACGCAGGAAGAATGGAAATCTTGATGTGGTATTTGCTTTCCACAGGCGAGACAATAGTCAACTTTTTCTGGCATCGGTTAGAGCAAGAAAAAAGGATCAACAATGGGGTATTTAGCTTTAGAAGACTTCAATTTCAATTTCGGAAAATGAAAACTCAGGTAGCGGCTGACCGGCACTCGTGTGAAATGCTTCTGCTTCGGGCTCCTCGGCAAGAAAGACCGATGTAATGGCATCGGCTGCCTGTTTTTATACCACTGACAACCTGACGTCAGTCCTGAAGTGACAACAACCGATGCTGAAATACTAAGCCTCTGGTATTCGGGCTGACTGAGGGCTACCCCTGGCAGGATAACCAAAGAGGGATGACTGCAACAGTGAAACATGAAGAACATCCTTTATTAGCAAAGATGCAGTCATACTAGAAGAAAAAGTTGATCATGGCAAAATTATGGCAGAAGGGAAAAGTATTACAAATTGTAGACAGCAGATTGGTTGTAGAAAATGATTATTCACTGTACACCAGGCAGAAGAGAAGCAGGTACATCCCATCAAGCAGGGAATGTCAAGACCCAGGTGGGTGATTCAAGCTGCTGTATCCAGCTGTCTTCACAATATTTTTCCTGGAGGATCAAAGACATCTTTGCATGCAGGACAGGTTAAGGTTAACTTGTAGGTAAACTGAAAAGCATATACCCCATTTTATGTCATTAATGTTTAGAAGGACACTAAAGGGGGAAAAATAACTGTAAGCAAAAAAGTGTGCTTATTAGTATTTGTATAAAACATTTCATAATATAAACTGTATGCTATATAATAAATCATTTTTATATAGTGTTTATTAGGGGTATTTTAAATCTGGGTTGAGTCTTTTCTATGTCTGTCACATGTGCTAAACAAATTAAAGTAAACAAGTACTTTTTAAGAAGTATAGGCTTTGCAAAATAAGAGAAGAAAGGTGGACAAAAACATCAATATGCTGTGATATTGGGCTGCTGGGGTGGGTAGGGTATAAAAGTGCATTGATTATACTATACATATAATTAAAGTACCTTCTCTTATTATCTTATTATCTTATAAGGGTGTATGTATAGATTAATGCCCTTGGCTTATGATACAAGCAAGTATTTTTATAAGCATGCAGGCTTGAAAAATATGTCACAATGACGAAAGCCATGAAAATGTTAAGCTGATTGTATCTCAAAGTTATTAGCTTATTTTTTTCATTACCAAATGTTTTTAGTGGGAGTCAATATGTCTGCAGGTTAAGGCAATCATGCACATTGTTCTGAGTGAAATTTACAAAGATTCCTTCATGCATCTGCAAGTTGTTTTTTTTTCCTCATTGCTGACTTCTTTTACATAAAGAGAGCTGTTTGTGGGTGTAAACAATTAATATTGAGGGTTCTGAGTTTTCCTTCCTGAGGGAAATACAACATTTAAAAGTATACTGGCAAGTAGTTCAATGAAAAATAAGTCTGGAAATTATGAGATTGAATAAGAGGTAACAACCTCCCTATCAGCCTGAATTCTTTAATGCATTTAATAGAACATTGTGCATTTTAGTTTTATTTAAAGATAGTCAGTGCTTTTTTTCCTAGGGATAAAGGTTAATGTTTTCTAAAAGCATACAAGCTGGGGTTTTTTTCACATCAGGGAAGGGGATAGATATAAGTAAAGAACAGACAGTCGGTGTGAGTGGGAACATGGGCTGTAACATGCACTGTAGCATGGGTAACCTTAATTTTAGGTTAAGTAATACCTGTGGTGCAGCTGTCAATTTTGGGTGATTAAAAACAACTGGAGGGTTAAACTTCATTTTTTGAAGATGTGCATAGTTTTGTTCTAAATTTACAGGAGACGGGAGTGTTCTGAAAAATGTATTTAGTTCTTTGTTTCAGGGTTTCCATTAAAACAAAAAAAAAATCTCAAAACATGTGACATAGGTTCAAATGCAGATGAGAAGAAACAACTGTATAAAAATCAGCCTGCCAAACATTAGTGTGCGCATGTAACACGGAAGAGTGAAACACACATTCAAAAAAAATATTGTGTAAATTAGGTGTGAACAACAGCTTTTGATCATAATGGCTACACTATCCATATTATCTGGGAATGCAAGTGTCCTTACAAGTATAGACACAAAGGAAAGGCTATTGAATTATATTAACAAATACAGACTGCAAACAGCAATGTTGCAAGAAATGCATTTGGAAAGAAATGAGCATGTGAAGGATTTCAGGATGGGTATTCAGCAGAATATCAGGGACAAAGTAAAGGAGGAGTAATAATACTGATTACTAGAGGGACTCCAACAGTGATACAGGAAGAAAAATTACAGTAGATTTCTAGTAGCAAAGGGTTATTGGCAATGTATGAGGATTACACATGCGTGTATTCCTATTCCACCACAAACTGCTATTAATGAACTTAACAAAACATTAGGAGAAATAATCAGCTTTCAGCAGGAAATATTAATTACAGGCTGGGAATAGAACATAATTTGCAATAGTGGTAATTTATCAGTGGGACCTAGAAGGGAAAAATATAATAAAAGAGGGTAGATTTCTGAAGAAGTTTATTAAAATATTTGATATGGAAGACATGAATTTTGAAGCAGGAATTCATACAGAATTTACATATTATTTGAATGAATAGAAATTATATTTCACATGAGCATGTGCATTTAATTTAAGGCTTTGACAGCCATCCAAAACTGTTTCAAATCATGCACTTAGTGCTTACCCACCTAACAGTCAAAAGGAGAGGGATTTAAGGAATGCGAGTGGAAATTATTCAAGAGTTATTAGAAAAGATATAAATTTCTTCAGATAAGATAGCCAGTAAGTGGGATAAAATGAACATGAAGTTTAAAATAGGGTAGCAGTAAAAGAGAAAAGATAGTTAACAACAGAAATTATTCAGAGGTGTTAAAAAGGTTAAAGTATTGCAGAATAAGGGAATCTCACAGAAAAAGAAGAAGAATATGTGTAACTGTAGAGTGCTAAAAAGAAAATAAGAGACTACTTGCATAATATGTATGAGGTTAAAAGATTGGTCTTAATATTTTTGATAATAACTCCAGAACATAAAACCATTTAGCATAATGACCTTAGGCAACAGAAAGTAGAAAGGACTATCCCCAAACTTAGGAAGCCTCTAATAAGAAAAATAACCATAGATCTTACAGAAGAATTAGAAATATTTCAGAAATTTTATGAAAATAGCTCAAATGGAAATATTTATATTGTGATTATATTATTATGTGATGGTGGTTTTAATGTATGTCTCTTTAAGGAATGATCAAAATGTTGGCGCCAAATGCTTTTTAAAATGAATGACAATGAAGGAATACACTAGTTCTGAGGAAGTCTGCGTTGGTGCAGATGAAAGCGCTAAACTAGTGTCATTCGCTGTTGGATGTTATGTTTCAATAAAGTACATGTTTTTACCTTGGGCCGAGTGGTATTACATCAACAGATACGAGTTGTGACTTTGGAAATATTCTGTGGATTTGTGTACATTTGCGGATTACCACTGTGCGGTTTGGAGCCAATTTATACGGAAGGCAGTCCGCTTTTTTGTAACGTTACCTTCTTGGTTTTCCAGCGTTACATCTTGACTTCAATGTTTTGTACCTATATCACCTGTTGGAGGTAGCTGCTCAAGCTACGCTTCTTTCGTCTGCTCCGTTGTTGCTGGTTGTCTTTTTTGATTGTGTACTGTTTTTTTCACTGGTTGCTGTTGTCAGCGATGGCGGAAGCTGTGGAAGGGGCGTCGGCTGTATCGAACAGTGAGGAGGTGATTACATTAAGAGCTGAAGTAGCTGTTTTGCAACAAGATGTGAGGAAGCTCATGGACATGGTTACTTCTTTATTTAAATCCACTCAGGGTAATGGAAGCAACGAACGTACATCGTCGAATAATGACTCCCCTCGGGGTCAGTTGAACTCATGTAATGATTTAATTCTCACTGTTGGGTCTAATGAGGACATTCCCAATGGACAGGGTTGCAATACAAATCACAATATTTCTTTTCATAGACCATGTCAAATTGACATGGATCTTAAAGATGGAAATGCAACGGAAACCCCGGAGAAGGATTTTACTTTCGACTTCAGTTTTTTTCAAAGTCGAATGGAAGCAGAAAACAGAGGGGCCAAACCAAAAAGTGTATTACCCCAAAGGACTTATTCCACTATGGCTCGAATGCCGAGCATCAAAACTAAAGGTACTGTTTATAGTGACATGATTTCACATTCTAGAGATACACAGGATGTCTCTAAGAATGTTGTGAATGGTAAAGATGGAGTTAGGGGTTATAATGCCATTAACAACTTTCTCAATAATGAATACATGTTTGATGTTAATATTTCTGATCGTAGAAATGCAACTACTTTGAATAAAACATCGTTTAATAAAGATATAGGAGAAACTATTAAGAGCAAAATATATATTATGGGGAACCATTTATTACAAATACAAAATATTAAGGTGGATAAAGCTTATCTCACACAATGTATCAAATCTAGGATTGTGCCTAAGGGTATTAGATTTTTTAAACTGCCTATGGGAGTTGAGTACAAGGATAATATTATTACTGAATTCAACAGTTTGTTTGATGAATTCGGTTTTATCTATATGAAATTATTGTTAAAATGTTACGATGACAAATTAAATGCCCTAGTGGAAGAAGTGGAAAGAGCAAATGAAATGATTTTAAGGGATCCTTCTTTTGAGCAATGGAGTGAGTTATACCATAAGCAATTCCATCAGGCAGATATTGCTGCAGAGCACTCTCATTGTAGGAAAAGCAAGAAGTTAGAACATGACATTGAGTTATACAAAACTTTTAGGGTTTATATCTGGCCCCACGATAGAAAGATTAGATCCGAAGATAGATATGTCCATAATAGGGGTAGAAAGGAGATGAACAGGCAGGAGAATTTTCAGGGGGGAAGATACCATCAGAACTACGGGAAAACGTACCATCAGAGTTACAGGAAACACGATTAATCTTGGGTACCGAGGGTGATACTGACAGATATGTTTTCAACATGAATATGCCCTCTACACCTCTTGTTAGTACTAAAGACATTTCCGAACCAACGTTGTCAACCCCCATGGGGGATGGAATGCCCACCATCAAACATTTTGAAGGTTTTAAGGTTTTCAATTACACAGATTTAGTTGTAGAGGATGATTTTTGTTCCCTTTTGAGCAAAGGCATGAAATTTGTACCTTCACACAAATTTAGCATAGTCGATCACATTAAAGAGATCAAACTTTTCAGCAGGAGGCTGAATTTGGCATTGTTATTTGATGACCATAGGGAAGGTAGCGGTACCTATCACCCAGTAGAATTGAAGAGAAAAAGTACATTTGTTCCGAGTGGTAATACACAGGTTAATGTTTTTGACAAAATGGTATGTAAGGACATCTATTACTTGAAAAAAGATATCATTAGAGAGCAAAGAAACAACAATGAGTCCCTGGGGGATAATATTACCAAGCAAGAAAGGGCTGTGTTGAATGAGATCAGGTGCAACCGAGATGTGAGGATAATGAAGCCTGACAAGGGTGGGGGGGCAGTCATTTATTCCAGTTTAGCTCACAAAGCAGAGATATATCATCTCTTACATCAATCAGGAAACTATGAAATGGTATCCATCAACCAGATAAACATAGGCTTCAGAAGAATTGATTTGACCTTGGAAGAGTATTTAATTGACCATCGTATTACTGAGGACATATACAATTTTTTGAAAGTGGACCACCCGGTGATGGCTCGTATAGTAGGGATACCCAAGATACACAAATCCCTTACCAAGCCACCTTTTAGACCCATCATTTCGGGTTCCAGTTCCAAGACTTACAACCTTGGAGTTGCCATCGACAGATGGACCAAACACGTCTCTCAAAATGTTCCTTTCATTATCAAGGACTCATGGGACTTTCTGTCCAAGCTTACCCCTGAGATTTGGACTGAAGATTGTACATTACTCACCATTGATGTATGCGATTTATTTTCGAGCATACCCAAGGATGAGGGGCTAGAAAGGTTTGGGAACAGTTTAAGGAATTTCTCGGACATGTCGTGGGACAAAATCAACTTAATCATTGACATGATGGGTTTGGTTTTGGACCACAATTATCTTTCTTTCGAAGGAGAATTCTTCAGGCAAAACAAGGGGGTTGCTATGGGGGCTTCGTGTGCCCCCATTTTCGCCAATTTGGTCATGTCCGATTGGGAAAATGAATTCATTACCACCTGTCAATTTTCGTCGTTCATCTCCTTTTATGTGAGATTTTTGGACGATATCTTTATTATGTGGAATGGTCCCAAGGAGAAAATCACAGATTTTATTGAATATATCAATGGTACCACTCAATTTCTGAAGTTTACCCACAATATGAGTAATCTAGGTATTGCATATCTAGATGTTTTTATTGGGTTAACTGATAGGGGATTCACCTCTAAGGTACACCGCAAAAGCACATTTTCTAATGACTATCTGTTTTATGGCAGTGAGCATCCACCTCATATTTTTAAAAATATTATCAAGGGGCAAGGAATTAGATGTGCTCGGATGTCTTCTACTAGAGAATTTATGGAAGCAGAAATGGACCTTTTAACACAATTGTTTGGAAAAAGAGGGTACCCCATTGGTATGATCAATCAAACGATTGAATATGTGAAATCTCAATGGGGGCTTAAATTTAAACCCTTATTGGGCCATAAGAAGGAAATTATGGAGTCAACTATCCCTACTAATAGGTATATAGGTAGAGTATGTGTTCTAACATACACCCCATATAGTGTAAGAATTCAGGACATTCTTAATAAATATTGGGACATTATTACTGTTGTTGATTCAAACAGGAAGATTGTAGGGGAGAAACCTAGAATTGTTTATAAGACGGGTCCCAATATTAAAAGGTTATTGGAAAGTATAAAGCCACAGAAGGGGATTAATAAGAAAGGTAAGATTTTTACTAGTAAATGTGGACGATGCAGCCAATGTAAGTTTATTAACACCAGTAGTAAAGTAGTATTAGGCGACATCAACCACACTTTAATAAAAAGTATAGGTGGCAATTGTTGTACAAAGCATATTATTTACTTAGCTCTATGCAAAATTTGTTCGGCCTATTACATAGGCAAAACAGAAAGGGAGCTCAAGAAGCGTGTGTACGAACATTATTATAAAATTCAAAAGAAGGATTGTAAAAACGCACTATATAGGCATATTAAAGAATTTGGAGAAGAACATATATTTTTATTTTTCATCATAGATGAGGAAAAAGAAGTACCGTTTGGGGGTGATTGGAAGACTAGATTAGCCTGTAAAGAGAGCAAATGGCAGATCCTCACTGATTCTACTAGAAGTCCAGGTATTAATGATTTCATTAGTATTAAACCTTTTTTGATCCTGGATTCTTAGTATGTTCAATCAATGTAATAGTATTGATTATATACGGTCAGCATAGACTTCATAGTAGGTCATGGACAAAGTATTTATATATAATTTTAAAATTGCATTTTTTAAAAAATTGCATTTTTAAATTGTTTTTTTAAAATAGCATATATAGTACATTCCAACTTTTTTATTAATGTTACATAGATGAGTTACTATAATTCATTTGTAGGGCAAAGGGATTATATTATTATGTGATGGTGGTTTTAATGTATGTCTCTTTAAGGAATGATCAAAATGTTGGCGCCAAATGCTTTTTAAAATGAATGACAATGAAGGAATACACTAGTTCTGAGGAAGTCTGCGTTGGTGCAGATGAAAGCGCTAAACTAGTGTCATTCGCTGTTGGATGTTATGTTTCAATAAAGTACATGTTTTTACCTTGGGCCGAGTGGTATTACATCAACAGATACGAGTTGTGACTTTGGAAATATTCTGTGGATTTGTGTACATTTGCGGATTACCACTGTGCGGTTTGGAGCCAATTTATACGGAAGGCAGTCCGCTTTTTTGTAACGTTACCTTCTTGGTTTTCCAGCGTTACATCTTGACTTCAACGTTTTGTACCTATATCACCTGTTGGAGGTAGCTGCTCAAGCTACGCTTCTTTCGTCTGCTCCGTTGTTGCTGGTTGTCTTTTTTCATGAATGAAGTATTCAGTTGGTGTTTTGTTCCTGTAGTTCCTGAAATTATTTTTATGTTTTAAGAGAAAGATCAATTATTTGATGTGTTTTAATACTGTAGAGAGTTTGTGTTAAGATCTGTTAGTTTTATTTTTTATCAATGCATTTACTTAGTTTGTATTAGATATTTAGTCTGCACCAAGTCTGTTTTACTGGTAATTCCATTTTGTTTTACTGGTAATTCCATTTTTTGTTTGACTAGTTGTAGTTAATGTATTCTTTATCTTTTTATTGTTTCACTTTTGACTTTTTTTATTCTAATAAGAATGAATTTCATTTTAGAGGTTTATCATATCTCTTAACTGCCAAGATTGTCACAGAATGTCCAGATTTTTTTGCCTTATATTTTGGCCTATTCATCATAACATTTGTGGTTTTCTAGCAAAACACTGGTGATTGAAGTCAATAAATAATGACATACATTATATTTTCATATTCTATATCCTTTAGGCCTTACTAGAAAAGCTCAACCAGACTCTGTCACAACTTGCTGTGAGGGAAAGGTTAGTCTGTTTTTGCTTATTTCTTTCTTCTATTTTATATATTATGATTCATGTTCTTTACACTATGTTTTATTTGTATTCTGTTTTTAATTGCATATTTAAACTAGGAAAGAGACCACAGCATGTCTCTTGTGAGTCAGACAGAAATTGAATCCCCCCACTGTGGCACTGTTGTGTTTTTAAACTCAAGTGTCTTTCTAGTTGCCTGACCCTTATGTTAGTTTGACCAGATATCTTCTTCCCTCACCTCTTTCACTGGCTATTGTGAGTAAGCACAACACTATTATTTTGTGAAATCACTCCCCTTCAACTATTTAAATGTATTGTCAATCCCACTATATTCCATAAAACCAGAATGTAAAATGCCCACCCCTTCCAATTTATCTTCCTCTTTTAAAATTAGTGTCTATTCACATAGATAGCTAAAACTTAAGTTACCCCTCTTTCATATCTAACTGTTTAGTGCATATTGCAGCTCTTAGGATATTAACCCATTTTTCCATCTTACCTTTAAAATATGCAACATCTACTCCAAGATCACCAATTACTGGAGAGCCCACATTCTGCCTTTCAGTAGTCATCTTGGGATTAGTGCTTCTGTTTTGTTCCTGGTGAGAGAAGGAGCACAAGGACATTATTTCCTGGGGATTGCTGATCACTGGTAAACCTAATAATGGCTTCATAGGTGCCAGTTTGGAATTTGTGCTTATATTTTGCTCCTGGTTAGAGAAGAAGCAGACAGCATAGATTCCTGACTCCTGTTTGGGAATT
Source organism: Protopterus annectens (assembly GCF_019279795.1). Taxonomy (NCBI): domain Eukaryota; kingdom Metazoa; phylum Chordata; order Ceratodontiformes; family Protopteridae; genus Protopterus; species Protopterus annectens. The sequence goes on from NC_056734.1 coordinate 185,961,279, forward strand.
GATTATCTGTTCTTGATTTTCCTGATTGGCCTGGTTGTTATTCAAGGCATCTACTAGGAAAAGACTACAACAAGCCTACAGACCCTTATATCATCTGGTACAATACTGTGGATCACCAAACAGGCTGTGGCCTACTTCTTATCTTAGGATTGGTGCTATTGTTTTGCTTCTGTTGAGAGAAGATGCTAAGGAGCATTGTATCCCAGCAGAGTGAAACTGTGGTGAGACCAATATGAGAAGTAGTCAGGAAGTAGCCATTCAGGAGACTCACCTCTTTTCATCATTTTTAATAGTATAATATTCATTGTCTCTTACTTTGTAATGTGTTTTACTATTGTATTAATAAAAGTATATGGAGTTTTTCTTCCAGGCCTCTACTGAAAATGGGTTACCCACCCAGTCGGACATTCCCAGTAACCAAATGTCAAATAAATAAATAATTCTTGACAAAGTAATTATTTCTTTTCAGTAAGTAATACCTGATTTGCTTCTAACTTCAGAATATTTGCCTAAATACGTTATCCATAAATCATCAGGCTCTACTTTTAAGTTTCCCCTCAGGTGTTTGGCAGCACCCTGTGTAGATACAGACACCTTGCATTAATATTTGTTCTGTACATTCACCATTGAAATTTCACCAGTTACCCACTTGCACATAGGAAAACTAGTCTGCAGTGACAAGCACTGCCCCCAGAATTGCTAACAGGATACTCCTGACATTACTTTATATTCTCACTACAACTGTCTAATCAATAAAAAAGGGCCTGTTTCCATGGATATGAACTTTTCCACTATCTCCATTATCAGCTTGGTGGATATGGGCATCCTGAGGTAATTTAGAAATTGCCTCATGTTTACTGACAACCATTTAATTCTCAAGCAAACTGATGTGGTATGCAAGAGATGTATTTCTACAATGTCAGTGAGGCAATGATCTCACAGAAAAGCACTACTAATGTCAATAAGATTCTCAGTAGCCCACACACTGCACCCATAATGCACAATTCAAAGCAGACACATAGACCCACCTACACATAAACACCCTCAGCAGCCCTGAATGCACTCTTTCAAAACAACACCTGCATCACCACCTATGATCCTATAAGCGCACTTTGAATGATTGGATGGAAAACCGTAAATTCACCCCAGGGGTTCCATCTGTGTCTGTCTTTGACAGGGGCAATGGGTGCTTATTTTAGTGTCTGCTTGAACCAGACACCGTTGGGAACATGGGTTAAACTTGGCTAGGCTTGTAAGTGTCCTGGGGCAGTTAGCCTAGCAACCACCTATGATCCTATGATTCTATGATGCTATATACAGCCACATCTCATGGAGCCTCTACTTCTAAGCCCATAAGGCAAACCACCACATAATCTAACATTCTGGTCACTAGAGGCTCCATTATGAGGCACACAGATGTCCCTCTCGCCAGGCTGAGAAAGGAGAAAGTCACAGTCAGAGGCCAGGCTGCACCACATTACACATGCACTCAGGTCACTGGACAACAATCATAGTCGATGTGGGTGTAAATAGCCAGAGACATACTTCTCTAGACTACATGAAGAGAGACATCATGGAGTTCTAGGAATATGTGTCCCAGGCTGGTATGAGCTTAGCATTGAGCAGCATTTACCTTCTCCAAGGATGATGCCTTAATATGAACAAAAGATAATTGACTTTAATAATTCGCTTAGTTTCTGGTGTCATTCTAAGGGGGTGCAATATTTGTTAGCATGGAAGAAGATGGTCAACAGTCCATGCTGCTTTGCCAGGGATGGTCTGTACCTCTCCACTCTAGGTTTTCGATTATTAGCTAAAACATTGTCTTAACCCATAGTGCCATTTTTAGCAATGCCACACTGAAACTATGTCCAACACAGCAAATCAAAACCAAGAAAATCTAAATGTGTTACTGCTCAATTCTAGGAATCTAAACAAAACTCCTCTACCTATAAGCTCTTGTCACCCTAGAGAATGCTGACATTTGTATGGTCTCTGAGACATGGTTTAAAGCCATGGACAGCACACCAGCAGTGCAAGGATATACTGTCTTCCACACATTTAGACCAGCTACTACACAGACAGGGACTAAAGGTGGAGATGTCATGGTTTACAACAAAAATAAGTATACCTCAAGGCTGGTCAAACAGGACACTGCACTTGAGCTGCTCCATGTTCAGACCATCATAGGCAAAATACAAAACCCCTTCCTTGCAACCTATAGGTCCCGCTATATGATCCAGGAAATCCATACCATGTAATTAAACTTATTGTAAACACTCACCATCCAACCCAATACCATATTCATGGGCAACTTTAATTACCCCACTATTAACTGGGAATCATATATAACACCAAACATACAGGCACAGAGATTTCTGGATTTTGTAAAACCAAACTCCCTGGACCAAACTGTCAGCACACCAACCAGGAGTACAACAAATACTGGATCCAGTCCTCACTAATATGGGGGAGTACTGCACACCCCCTAGTGTAATTTCTTCTTTGGTAAGGTCAAACAACAAAATGGTTTCCTTTGAAGTAAAAATATAACCTGGAATTCCATCTAACCCTGGAATATTCAGGAACTACTCTAAATGATAACATGGCAGAATTTCAAGCTTCCATAAACCCTGAGAACACTGAAACCCCACACAAACATGTCAATAGCTGACTACAGACAGCTGTACCCACAAGGAGGATATACAGAACTAACTCAAAAACAAGCTACCCTGGTAGAATCATAACATCAATAGGCTGTATAACAGAAGGAAGAAAATCATGGCAAAAATTAGAAAGTGCAGCACCCAGCAGGATAAAAGCACTCTCATCAAACTAAACAAACAACTCAGAGGACAAATAAAAAGGGAATTCAGTAAAGCTACCCCAGATTTTTTTTATGTGTGTGCATTGTGCCACAATGTGTTCCTGGCCACAAGCAGTTTTAGATTCAGTAAACGTATGAAAAATTAAAACAAACCAACACAGCTGGGCACAACACAGTTTTATTTAAATATCATAAAATGAAGTGCTTTCACGATGTTCACATCACTTCATCAGATTAACTCTATACAACAAATGCAATCAATTTCATTCACATATCACCAATAAAACATCTGATCAAAATAAAAATACTGCAAAAATATGTATATAAAACCACTATGTTAAAATAATAACAACAGCATATCAATGTCTTTGTGAAAGTGCTTTTAAAAAAAAGGTTTCAAAGATAACACACCATTCAAATCAGGTGGTTTGTCAGCGTTAAAAAATAAAATTCTCTTTTGTTCAGCTGTCTTTGTTAGATTTTTTTATATCTCTTCCTCTTATCCTCTCATTTATTATTTCTAGTACTAGGAACTTAAAAATATGCTCTGGTCCTTCATGACAAATATGTTGTGCTAAAGCATTAGTTTCTTTCTCATTCCTAATATCCCTATAGTGATCCAAAATCCTTTCTTTCAAAGAACGATTGGTCTTTCCTATATAGAAAGCATGACATATTAGACAACTACTAAAATAAATTATATTTCCTGTTTTACAATCTGCATAAAAATTCAGTTGTATTTTAAAATTAGCAAAAGGATGTACATAGTGTGAGCCTGTATAAACCTATTTACACGCTGTGCAATTCCTGCAAGTAAAGATACCTGAACTACTTGATTGTACTATCTTTTTCTGGGCTTGTGGTTTGTAGCATAAATGCTTTTCCAGAGATGTATTATTTTTAAAGGAGAAGTGTGGTGTTTCATCTGTTACTTCTTTCAGTTTTTCTACTGTGGTTAAAATGTTCAAGTTCCTCTTTATGATGTCACAAAACTTGTTAATATCACTCGAATATTGAAGTGGAACCCTAAGTATGTTCTCATTGTTAGATTTCTCATATTGTTCAACCTTTGCCACTCTGTCTATGAAGTATGGTCTGCATTTACCTTCCCTTTCTCTCCATGCATTTCTGATGGAGCTATCAATTTCTTTCTCGCTGTATCCTCTATCTAAAATCTTGTTTTAAAGTAATAATAGCTGCTTCTAACTGCATATCATTATTGTGCAGTCTCATAATTCTAAAAAATTGCCCTTTCATTACATTACATGTAACATGTCTCGGGTGAATACTATTTTTATGCAATAAGTTGTTCTTCCTAGTGGGCTTCCTATATAGGCTAGTTTGTATGTTTCTCAATTCTGTTTTCCTGGCCATTACATCTAAAATTTCTATTTCTTCGGTGGAATATTTATATGAAAACTTAAGAAAATTTGTGGTACTGTGCATATATTCTATAAACTTATCTAATAAATCCAGTGGACCTTCCCACAACAAAGACATATCACCCACAAACTGCACATACCAAGCTATATATTTAGAGAAATCATCTGTTTGTAGCAATTTCATCTTTTCCTATTTAAATAAAACTGTGTTGTCCCCAGCTGTGTTGGTTAGGTACTTTTTTATTTTTCATATGTTCAGTTCGTTTATAAGAACCATACCTTCATCCTGGTCTTGACTGCTACAAGTTTAATTTTGCAATTCAGTAAACCCTGCTTAGTGGTGCGCAAGCATGCGCAAACAGGGAAACTTCCGTGCAATGCAAATTTTGGCTTACGTAGCTGAATTTCATGCAAATTATCCGGGTGGAGTGATTCAAAAAGACGTAATGCATCTGTTTAGACTATGTGGCCATGCTGGTAGTGTACACAGAAATTTTCCCTGTACAGGAGTCTACATGGAAAGAAGAGGATATAAAATTCCACAAATATGGACATAATTCCCCTGAAAATGTAAGACCACATACATAAATATGCAAAACATACATTGTGGATGTCTGAAAATGGTCATGATTATGTGAAATTAATATTTTTTTTAATAATTCATGCATGTTAAAAAATAAAATAGCACTTATAATGTAGTTTAGACAAATGTACTGAAGGACCTTGCATCAGGTCTGTACAATGGTGCATTTGTGCTGTTACCCAGCTTACATGGCTATGAACAGTGTAGTTTCCAAGCTGTCAGCACAAATATGTATGCAAATGAGATGCAGTTACTGAATTGCTAAAAGGAGCAACCGTGTCAACATATCCCTTTTGTGTAGCCTCCTACACAGTGTTTATATTCCCACTGGATGTGGATGACATTGCAGGGGGTGTCATGTTATATTTAGAATATTTTGTGCTTACTGCACATATTCACACAGCGAGCCACTTGCTGCAAACAGTTTGGGCATAGCTTAGCTTGTTTGTGTGACTAGACCACCCACATCACAATGGTAATGTACACAGCCATGAACAGAAGCCAGATATATTCAATTAATAATATATACTTTTGTCTAAGCTATCGCACAAAAAAGTAAGACCTTTAAATCATGTCAGTTATATCCTAAACAGCTGAAATGCACCAAAATTAACCAATCTCACATGGTGGACCTACACCATAACTGTATAAAGTATACATACACCCTACGTTCTTATTTTCCCTCAATACTCTGAACCATTGGAGTAGAGACTTGGGATTTTTAACTGAGATAATGCTAGGGGCTGTTGCAGCTATTCTACATCTGTATGTACTAGATGCTGACGACAATGCTGGTGGTGCTGCTGACAACAAGTCTATGCCAAGGAGCAGAAGAGTGTTCAGGCCCAGGGTAACCTTCCAGGAGCTACATGAACTGGAAATGTAGAGCACTACAGCGTGAACAGGGACATATTACAAGAACTCAGTGAGCTCTGCTGCCCTCAACTCACAACCAGAGCTAACAGAGGGGGACCCATCCCAGTGGAAACTAAGGTATGTGTAGCCCTTTGGATACTAGCTACAGGTACTTTTCAGAGACTAACTGAGGACATGATGGGGGTGTCACAGGCATCTGCATCCAGGATACTCCACCAGTTCTTGGATGCTATGCTCCCACATGCCAGTGAACCCATATATTTTCCCCTTTCTCCTGAGGTGAGGGCCATCAATATGCAACAATTATATTGTGTAGCACACTATCCTGAAGTACTGGGTGCCATAGACTGCACTCATGTACACATCAAGGCACCACCTGGTGAGCAGGGTGGAATCTACATTAACTGCGAGGGATACCACTCCATCAACTGCTAGGTCATGTGCAATGCCCAGGGGATTATCATGAATGTGTGTGCTGGCAACCCTGGCAGTTATCATGACTGTCATATCTGACACACATCACACCCTGGAACTGTGAATGATGACACCCACAGAGGAACATCATAATGAGGCACATGCACAAACTAGGAAGATCATGGAGGGTATGTTTGGGCTTCTGAAATCATGGTTCCAGTGCCTCAATATACCTGGTGGAGCCCTGCAATACAATGACAGACTAGTGTCTATCCTAGCAGAACATGGGTTTTTGTTCCCTCACCCCTCAAAACAGCAGTCTCTCCTTGTAACTGCCATAACATCAATTAATCTATGCTATATGAGCATTTCACACAGCTAGTATGCCACACATTCTCAGGGCAGTAATATAGAATGTGATCTTACATTGTATGTGTGAGGTAACTGAGGTAACTGAGGAATACCAATGTACATATTTATGCAGGTGATTGTGTGATGAATGATCCCTGTTCTGTCAAGTAGCTTCTGTGGCTCAAAGGACTAAGACAAATAGCTTGTGCAGTGGTGTTCAGGGCTGTAATCCTGAGATTTCCAGACATTTTGGATGTGATGAAGTAATAACTGTAACACTGTGTGTGCTATACTATTATTAACCTATTTCACATATTAATTAAACATTTGTGGGCTGCGCCACATATCTAAGACCTATTTAAAAAGTCTTAGCCAATCTGCACAAAACGCAGTAGTACAGAAACAGGGACAGAGGTCAGAAGACTTCTTAACACATGAAATCCTGGCCTGGAGTTCAGCTAGGTGTGGACTGGAGTCAGTTTATGGAACAGTAAGTCACTGATGTAAGCAATGCGCCTCCCATTTGCGCTCTGCTTAGCAATGCGCAAACAATACGAAAATGCCAGTGTGCATGCCCATGTGTTTAGTTAATCAGAGCACAAATCCATTCCTCCCCGCATAATTTTGGTTAGAAAATTATACACACACACACACACACACACATATATGTACATGTATATATTTGTCTATTTCTATATACACATATAAAACTCTGTCTCTTCGTATATATATATATATATATATATATATATATGTGTATTTGTGTGTATGTATATTTTATATATATATATATATATATATATATATATATATATATATACATATATATATATTTATATATACATATATATATATATATATATATATATATAGATATATATATACATATCACACACACACATGCACACACACACAAACACACACACACACACACACACACACACACACACACACACACACACACACACACACACACACACATCTATGTATATGTTTTAGTTTTACATATATATAAATCCTTGAGAAATGAATCCACAGCCAGCTCCTTAGCTATCTACTTGCTAACAACATACTATCTCCAACCCGGCATGGCTTTAGACCAGGGCACAGTACCACTACAGCTCTTACCTCCTTCTGTGACACTATCAGTCGGGCCCATGACACCAGAAAACTTACCTCCTCTTTATTTCTCAACCTGTCTAAAGCCTTTGATACTATCTCTCATCCACTTCTTAGAAAACTATCTAACACAGGTATCTCTCCTTCTACTTTACACTGGTTTTCCAACTACCTATCAGACAGGCAACAAGCTACAAAGTGGCTAATCTCCTTCTCTCCTTTCCTTAGTACCTCCACAGGTGTTCCCCAAGGATCCATCTTAGGCCCACTACTTTTCTGCATTTTCATTAATGACTTCCATTCTACTCTCAGTCAAGGAACAGTCATCTAATATGCAGATGACTCTACTATCATCTGTACTGTCAACTCCCCACACAAACTCCAACAACTCACCCAAGCAGCCCTTAACACCATGAAATATAGATGGCTAACAACCATTTAGCATTAAATCCTAAAAGAAACTAAACTTGTGCTATTTACCCCCAATAAATCCTGCACCATAAGCAAAGACACTTTCACTATCCTCTCCCATGACAACACCTCCATAGAGGTTGTCACACATACCAAACTTCTAGGTGTTAGTATAGATGAACACCTAACTTTCGACATGCACATCCACAACATTAAAAAAGCACACCAGAAACTGAGCATGCTATATCGACACAAAACATTCCTCAATTAGTCTTCCAAACTAGTCCTTGCCTCCTCTTTTCTGCTCCCCTCTCTTCTCTATGGTACTCCTCTTTTCACCAATATTCAGGCCAGTCTTAAATCCAAACTACACTCATGCTACAACAAAATAGCAAGGTTTGTTACCAATGGTAAGCCTTTATCTCACCACTGTTCCTCTCTTAGACTTCTGAACTGGCTAGAACTACCTCACCATCTCACGTATATTCAACTAACTACTGCCCATAAACTAATACACAATCCTTGAAGTTGCCCAGCCCTTTCAAACCTATTTACTCCATACCACCCTAACAGGCCCCTCTGGTCAGAAAACCAAATGCTCCTACAGGTCGATAAACCCAACCTCTCCGCTGGACAATGGTTCCACTCCTTTTCCACTACTAAACTGTTGAACTCCCTTCCTCCCTCCCTTAAATCAACTAGTAATACATGTATCTTTAAAAAAACCTTTGAAACACCACCTCTCTTCCCACTAGCAATGCCCCTGTGCTAACATTTCACAACCCATAACCTGACTTCTGTCTCTTCCCTTCCTCTTCTCCCACCTTTCCTTCCTCTCCTCCCACCTTTCCCTCCTTCCCCCCTCCACCTCCAGTACCTTCACCTTTACCTTCTCCTGAACAAATAAACCCTCTATATGCCCCTTGATATTTGACACCACTACTGACTCTCAGTGCCAACTACTATATGGGACTGTCAGTCTAATCTGGAACAACTGTTGTATGGATTCTTATCAAACTGACCATACTGCCCTGTGGCCTGATGCTAAGGCAGTTTAATCTGTCATATTTGATCCACGGGTTTTTATTACTTTGAATATATTGCATGCTTGTATGCCTTAGCAGTTTATCTGATATGTATGTTATCTTGTCTTCTATCACACTGTAAGCATTATATTGTTATTATGTTTTATTCTCTGTGGAGCTTTTCTCCCTGGGCCTCCACCGAAAATGAGCACTCTTTGGCCCAGTGGACCTTCCCGGTCAACAAATATAATAAATAAATAAATTATATGTATGTGTGTCTATGTGTATGTCTGTATTGCCCAGATCATGGGTAGTAAAGATGCACTGCGACGCATATAACGTTGGACAAATGACCAAAAGTAAGGGCTCAACATTAGATAATGCACTTACAAAATGTGGAAGTACACAGAACACCCTGTGTTGCATTTGGAGAACTATTGGGATGTCTGAAGGTCAGATTTCTAGCAGTGTTCTCTCATACCATGTGCAAATTATGCCATATTTGACAGCAAAGCACAATTTAGTGTGAAACACATGTAAATATGAGTCAAACCTGTGGACTTGCTGCAAACATCTGGACAGTGGTGAGTCGTACCATGTCTCCCTAAAACAGCATGTGGAAACCTTGAACATGTATGGCACAGTATATGAATATGTACATATATTGTGAAGCCATATGTTTGCATCTACAGTAGCAACAACATCCACATTCACTACAGCCCCCTGTGTCTGCTAGAGTTTATCACACATACATCAACAACTGAACAAGTTTTCTAATGTATAATGTTGTGTGCTCACTCATTAACAGGGCAAATTGAGTTTTGCCACAGGCATGCACATCCAAATGCAAAGAGACACTTATGTACTGTTGTCACATAGCTAAGCTACAAAACAGTGATCTGACTGCTATACTACTAGCTGCAAATGACAGTAAGAAACAATGTGACTCTGCAGATCTCCCCCAGCTGTTCAACATATGACTTGTCTATGTCCTGTAGGATTAGTTCACCTGCATTTATTTATAAAATACACTTTAGTCATGCCATGTACATTAAGTGCTATGATCTGTAGTGTGTAAGACTAGATAGGTAGGGGGTCTAATCTCATTCCAGCCCACTTGCTGTGTGTGTGTATGTGTGTGTGTGTGTGTGTGTGTGTGTGTGTGTGTGTGTGTGTGTGTGTGTGTGTGTGTGTGTGTGTGTCACACTGACTTCCAAACTGACACAAGTTTGCACTTTTTGGCCCCGAGGTTCCTGCTAACTACCGCATTTATATGAACACCTTATGTATGCACCTAGTGGTGGCAGACCTGGGTACCCAGGTTTCCAGCTACCTTACCTTTGACCACCATGTCTCCACAGTGGTAAGAAGGGCATTCTACTTTGTTCTTCTCGTAAGTAAGGGCATTGTCTCCAGAAAAAAGAAGTTATAACCTCACTGTATTCTTCCCTCATTGGGCCAATAATTGAGTACAATGCCCCTTTTGGTATGTACCATTTCAAGCAATTGCAGCAATTGGAGGGACCACAAAGGTTCCTCACAAGGATAATTCAAAGTCTTTATCATCTGTCCTATTGGATCGTCTGAAATCACTGTCACTTTATTTTGTATCATACAGACTAATCAGAGGCAATCTATGCCTTGCATATAAGGCAATCTTTGACCATGCTTTATTGGAAATGATGCATATCCACAAATCAAATGGTACACGGGTTACTCACTCTAAAGACACTAACCTGGTATGTGACAGTAATAGAACATGCTGGAGGGTCAGATTTGTCTCCCAGACATTACCACACCTTTAGAATGGATTTCCACTTCATGTCAGAGCACCTCATTGGCCCTCTTCAAATGCAATGTAGACGACTGGATGTGTAACCATAAATTTACTCTGGGGGTTCCACTTGTGTCCCTCTTGGACCAGGGCAATTGGTGCTGATCATGGAAATAAGGGTAGAAATTGGTTAGGCTTGTAAGAGTCCTAGGGGCATTAGCCTAGTAACTTTCTATGATATGACTCAGTCATAGTCCATGTGGGAGTACATGACCTGTGACATACCTCCCTAGACTATACTTAGAGATACTTATTTGAGCTCTTGAACGACATCTGCATGGTCACTGACATACGACTTAAAGCTGAAAACAGTGCACCAACAGTGCAAAGTTATTATGCCTTCCACACATTTAGACCAGCTAGCTTATAGGCAGGGAGTAAAGGTAGAGGTGTCTCCATGTATATCAAAACTAAAGATACTTCAAGGCTGGTCAAACAGGACAATGTACTTGAGCTGCTCCAGGTTCAATTCACAATAGGCAAAATCCAATACTACTTCCATGCAAGTTATAGGCCCCCCTCTATGACCCAGGACACCCATTCCATATATGTAAACTTATTAGAAACACTAAACATCCAACCCAGTATCATATTCATGGGTGACTTCCATTATCCCAATATTACCTGGGAATCCTATACCACAACAAACATACAGGCACACAGATTACTGGTGTTTGTAAACACAAACTCCCTAGACCAGATAACCAATACATCAAACAGGGGTGCAACCATAGTGTATCTGGTCCTCACCAATATGGGTGAGTCATGCACAACCCCACACTATAATGTCTTCCTTGGTAAGGCTGAGCACAAACTGGTCTCCTTTGTAGTAAAAATAAAACATGGACCCCCAGGTAGACATGGAATATTCATGAACTACTCTAAGGCTAACCTCCAGCTATTAGGTGATAAACTAGCCAAATCTCTGGCCCCCAAAAACACTGAGAACACAGTGGCCTGTGCAGAAGTGTTCACAGAAACCCTGTATGAGCATGTTAATAGCTACACAGAGGCAGCTGTGCCCACCAGGGAGAAGTACAGAATTAACTGAAAATCAAGCCACCCTGGTGGAATCACAGAATCAAAAGGCTGTATAACAGAAGGAAGAAACCCATGGAAAAACTTAGGAGGTACAACACACAGCACAATAAAAGCACTTTCATCAAAGTAAACACAAAAATCAGAGGACAAATGGAGTCTAGCAAAGATAGAAGTGAGGTATGTTTTCACTCCCAGGCTAAGGACAACCACAAAACATACTTTATGTTATGTCTGCAGCCTCAAAGGCAAGACACAATTGTGTGCACATTACATTGTAGATGGAACACCTATAACAAGGCAGAAGATATAGTAAACCTCCTGGCTGATAAATTGAACCCCATCTTTACCCCTCTCTCCCCCTCAACTTTCTCTTAGGACATACCATCAAATATAAGTACCCCTACTATCACTAGGGAACAGGTCCTTAATGCTCTCTGTAAAACCAAGTACATTGCATCAATGGGTCCAGACAGTATCCCAGCATGCCTTCTAAATAGCATGAAACATGACCTTTCAGGGCCTCTGGAATTACTATTTCATTGTAGCCGCCAAACAGGCTTCGTGCCTCATTAAGGGAGAACAGCAACAGTCATTCCTCTGCACAAATTGGGCCATCTGCAAACCCTAGAGACTACAGACCCATAAATCTCACTAGTCTGATATGTAAAACCATGAAAAGAATTATCATGGAAATGATCAATAGAAATGTAGTATACCTCCAGATACTGGACCAAACCCAGTTTTGTTTCATCAAGGGCAGATCATGCCAACCCAACCTGGTAGACCTATTTGAGAAGGTAATCAAAGCAATGAATGATGGAAAAATGGTTAACACTGCCTACAATGGCCTGGCAAGGCATGTGACACTATACCTCCATCAGGCATTGACAACAAACTCAAGTGGTTACGTACAAACTAGTATGTCAGCCAGTGGATAGCCAAGTGGCTCACAGACAGGACCCAGGAAGTTAGCACTGGGGAGTCCACCTCTACACACAGGCCACACACAAGTGGACTCCCACACAAATCATTCCTCTGAGGTCTCCTTTTATGCATTTACTTTTTTGAAGTCAAGGCCACTGTCAGTGATCTCTGGCTGACTATATTTGCAGAAGATTGCAAATTAGGAGCTGTCACTGAATCCCACACTGACACACATGTTCTCTAGGAGGGGCTGACACAAACATACAACTGGTGTCAGAGCCATGGAGTAACACTAAATGCCCAGAAATGCACAATAATATGCTTTGAAAAGTCATGCACCCTTGGTAAATATCATATTGACTGCATACCTCTAGCAGTTGACTAAGTAGTCAGGGACTTAGAGACACACATAGATGGTAATCTAGCCTTTGTCATGCATCTGCAGTAATGGGGAAATCATTCTGTGATGCGTAACTTATAAATAAAGGTATGGCATGTAAGTCCAGGGAAGTCATTCTTCCACTATATTTGCATTCATCAGACCTATCATTGAGTGCAATGCTACCTTTATGTATCTAACCAGGCATATCCAACAACTGGAATATCCACAGAGGTTCCTCACTAAATAAATACAGGGCATACATAAAATGTCTTATGCAGACCGTGTCAAGGCCCTATCTCTGTACTCTGTCCCACAGCCTTTGGAGGGGAGATGTATGCCTGCCATACAGGGCATTGTCAGACCCCACTGTTGACCCCCTGCATATCCATGAAGCAAGTAGCACCATATTTACCCATTCTACAGACATACACCTTGCCTGTGGTATAAATAGGACATGCTAGAGAGGCAGGTATGTATCGCAGAGACTACACCCTATATGGAATAGGCTCCCTATCCATGTGAAGCAAACTTCTGCCCTAACACAAATCAAGTGCAAGTTTACACAACGGTATGGGGATCAGGACAATCTTCCCTGTTTTGGGACCTATGTCTCTAATGGACAGAGGGAAGCTGTAAATGCTTCATCTCCTAGGCCCTTGCTTGTAAATGGTTCATCTCCCGAAATCCTGATTACACTTATCAAGGGTATCAGACCTTGTCAGAGATTTGGGATGCATGGCTAGGCTTAAAGAAGCCCGTGTGTTTATCAGCCTAGTAAACACCTATGAACTCTTCCTGATGACATTTCTTTTCTGTGTTGACATTCAATCCTGTGCTCTGACATTGATGGGTTGATTGTAGATGTGTATCCATAGGTGTGTCCTACACAACCCTGAAAGTGAGATGTAAACATTTCCATGAGACACCTTTCATTGTTTGACTCCAGAGCCCTTATAACAGCATCCATGATAATGTACACAGTTTATTATGCTATACACATTATAAAATCCTTAAGCAACCAGAAAAAGTCCCCTCGCTGCAAAACCTACTTTAGCCCTACTTTTGTAATAAAACTCTGTGCTCCAGTAATAAATTCCTTCTTGAAGTAGCTAAAGTCAGTAACACAGCAGGGGAATCACTCTTCTCTAACAGCATTTCTAAAACATGGAACTCACTTCCAACCAACAGATCTTCCATCTCCTCACTAACTCAGTTTAAAAAAGCACTAAGAACTCACCTCCATACTACATGGCTATGCTCCTGTACTTGCCCAGGCTAGTTCTACCTTTTCGTACTACAATCTCGACCCACCACTTTGAAAATTCACTACCTATAAATTCCTGTAAATACTGCTGTACCTTTGACTTCTACATTTTTAATCGCATTATACTGCTTAACAATGTTTTGCTGACTTATCTGTATGCATATATATTTTGAGTGTATTTTGTCTCTTCAAAATATGTATTATCAATGTATATTTTCTAAAGCAGCTTGTAGACTGTGACACACTATTGTGTCAGTTTATGTCAATCATTGTGCTTATCTTATGTCAATTGTTATGTTATGTTATGTTATGTTATGTTATGTTATGTTATGTTATGTTATGTTATGTTATGTTATGTTATGTTATGTTATGTTATGTTATTTGTGGAGCTTTTCTCTCTGGGCCTCCACTAAAAAAGGACCTGTGTCCAGTGGACTTTCCCACTTATCAAATATAAAATAAAAATAAATAAATAAATGGCAAAGTACAATATCTGTAAATGACCAGTACAAGTAGCATGTCAACAGCAACAATGGATGAAACAAACTCATATTAATGTAGATAGTCGCCCAGTGCATCAGACACACAGCTTTATTTCCCTGCATCCATGAGAAAGATGATAGGGATGTGGCGCGGGTATCATCACTTCCACAGAGTGTTGTGTGGGGGTGCAGGAGGCCTAGGCAGACCCAATAGGTTGGCAAGTGTGTGTGTGTGAGTCAGGAAGGGAATCAGGCAAGATGGACCATGGAAATGTTATGTGTTTGTCTGTAGGTGCCCTCAATATGACATTGGTGTTTGAGTGTCTGCATAAACACAGCCAAGCTCAGTGCTAACCCTACATGTCTGTATGTTGGACAGCTGTGAGCCATGCATGGTAGAGCTGACAATAAATTATCTCTGTCTCCAAACAAGATAGGGGGTACAATAACCATTTATGTCAACCAGATGGACAAATGCCAAGTCATGTGTTATGTCATGGTAATCATCTGGAATGTGTGAGCTGGCTACCTTTCCTTCTAGCACAACCACCATATATGTATGTCACTTGTGCAGCTGTGGTTATCTGTAATACCACTAGCAAATCATTCTGGGCTACAGTATGAAATTACATACTTCTAAATCCTCTGGAAATTCATGCTAATGCATAACCTGACATTCTGTGCACTTTTTATGGTTGTAATAGGAATAGTTAAAATGTGGTCCTGTTTGTAGGCCTCTCATTTTCATTATTTAAAAGCAGACATTCCATCTATACTGGTTTGGGTGGATAAATAGGTGATGAGAAAGTCATACATATCACAATTTATAATGGTGATGTACACATACATGTATTTTACATGCTAGGCACAGCTGTATTTGAACCCAGGACCATGAGGACCAAAAACTAATATTTTTACAAAATGTAACAGATTGTGCTACAGAGTCACTACTGTAGCAGGTGTATTTTTACATGTTGTACATAGAATAGGGTCTATATTAAATCACTGAATGCTTGTATTTTAACATGTTGCACATAGAATCGGGTCTATATTAAATCAGCAAATGCTTAAAAAAGTGAACACTGATTTATCGACCCCATGTAAGTGAAAGCTTATAATCCCGAACACCCGGAACTGCGATTCTTTTTCCAGGGGAAAAAAATCGCTGTTCCACAAAAAAATAAATAAATAAACTTTAAAACATTACATAAAGTGGGCGGCTTCACCACCTACACCCCCCCCTACTTAAATATACCAACTCCGAGATTGGACTACAGTGACAACGGCAAAGTAACGGAGGTGGCCAAGTGATTTCTTTCCCAGGGAAAGAAATCGCTTATATGCCGTTTCGCTATTTTGCTGTTTCATGCTTTCAAGTTCGATCAAGATGCATTAGAAGGATTGAGTCTTTGATTATATAATAGGAACCCTATAATTACACAGTTACCCACTGTTAAATACCTCACTTACATCTATTATTATGTGTATGGCTTTATAGTGATGTATTTTTGTACCAGAGTCCCAGTTAAATTCCTATTTTTCCATTAATTTTATTAGCAGACTGCTGCATTGTGCGGCATGATGCGCTGCGTTGCATAAACATGCTTAATGAAGAGATAATGACAATTACTACATTTTGCTTAAAACACCTGTGTTAATTAACTGGTTATGTGGGTTGGCAGGCTCGTGTACTGTTGTTCAAGTGAAATGGTACTGGGTTCAAAATAGGGCAGTGGTGTACTTTTTGAACGTGATTATCATGTTGTCAAATACATGCAGTAATAAAGCAACATTTAGCATGACTGAGCAATGCTGTGCATCAGTGAGCATTGCACAATAATGATTTCAAAAAAATGAAAGCCCACCAATGTTTCAGTCACCTGACACAGTTTCACAGCAGTATATTAAAAGGTATTACTATCTAGGACTCAAACCCGGGACCTACTACACTGTAAACCATAACTCAACCTATCCAGGCACTGGGATAGTGAAGGGGAGTCATATATCTTCAGATATACTGCAGAGGTGCCTATAAGCGTAGCACAACTCTGCTGCATGGGTTTGTGTGCTACTAAGCACTGCAGAACTAAAACAATTAAATGCATTAGGTTTCTATTTTTAGCTGTCTAGCGTATGTCTAATGCATAATTACATGTAGCAAAATACTACGGGGCATTGAGAAAATGAACAGAAAAATAAAAAAAAAAAAATTACATTGAATGCTTCCGGTTTCTATTTTAGATGTCTGGCACGTGTGTAATACATACTTGTGCAGAGCTAAGCATAGCTAATACCGCGGTGCATTGCATAAATAACACATAAACATAAAACAAAAATTAAAATAAATCTATTTTAGTAAAATAAAATGTCTTGTACACCTTTTGGTCAAGGTTAATGGGCCAAAAGGTATGTGGGTGTGCTGTCAGTCTTACACGGATTCAATATCCGTATTGCTGTGACCTCCCTTATGCGCACCATAATTAATATGTATGGCGCGCTGCCGAAAGAGAATCTTGGCCGTGTACACAGATACATTCCATGTAGGATCTACACAAAGCCTACACAGACTTTATTGAATCCTGCTGAAAGGCTACCAAAGTGAAATCTGAGGTATATTTGGCCTCTCAGGCAAAGGACAACCACAAGGCATTCTTTAGCTATGTCCACAAACTCAAAGGCAATACACAATTGTCTGCAGAGCTCATTGTAAATGGAACTACCTATACTGAGCCAAAAGATATAGCGAACCTACTGGCTGACAAATTCATCTCCAACTTTAACCCTTTCTCCCCCACTACATTCCCTCAGGAAATACTATCAAATATACCCCTCTCTATCACTAGGGAACAGGTCCTTAATGCTCTCTCTCTAAGGCCCAGAGCACTGCATCAATGGGCCAAGACAATATCCTAGAATGCCTTTTAAATAGCATGAAACATGACCTATCAGGCCCTCTGGAATTGCTATTTATTTTATTTTATTTTATTTATTTTACATTTGTTAACCGGGCTAGTCCAACTGGATGAATATCCATTTTCAGTAGAGGCCTGGGGAGATAAGCTCCAATTGTACAATTTGTTAATACTAACTTAAACATCTAAGCATAACATTGACAAAAATAAGAGAAATCTAAGGACATTTTTAACATTATTCAAACCTTGAATAAGTAGAAAGCAAGGAAAAGAAAAAAAAGAAAGAGAAAAAAGAAGAACTATATTATAAAAAGACCCTTGTTCATATACTGTGAGGAAAAAAATAGCAGCAAGAGTAGACTTTGAGGAATCTAAATATCTAATAAAATTCGAAAGACTGTGTTTATTAAGGATTTCACTGACATAGAAGTCTGAAGGTGAAAGATAAAAGAAAAAAAGTGGGTATAACATAAATTGCTTAAGGCAGAAGTTAGTCAGGATTACAACTAGGGCAAAGCCAGCGTTGTTTTAGGTATATTTTAAGTTTCGATTTGAAGTTAGAGAGGAAATAGAGGTGAGATCAGGAGGAAGAAGGTTCCATTTTTTCCCAACTACATTAGAGAAGAGAGCATCGCCTGCTCTGTTGTTGGATTTGCTGGAGGAGATAAGTAGTTTATTTGAGGAGCGCAGGGAGTTAAGATTCAGGTAGGGAGTTATAAGGGTAGATAGACTTGGGGTCTTCTTTGGTTGGTAAAGTATTTTGTGGGCCAATGTAATTTGGTTAAACTCAAGCAGATTTTGAAATTCAAGCCAGCCTAGTTGAGATAGATTCTGGCAATGGTGTGTTCTAAATGGTTGTCCAGTGGCAAATCTAGCAATGCTATTATAAGATTTAACCAGTTTAGAGAGATTGCTTTTTGAAAGGTGAGTATAGATAGTAGAAGCATATAGAAGTGAGAAGGTAAGGTGGGAGTGGGCGATACTTGTTTTAGCTAAAGGAGTGAGGAATGGCTTAATTCTGTAGAGGGCACCCATTTTTTTGTTGACTATATTTACAGTATTGTTGATATGCTCATTGAAAGTAAGGTGGTTGTCAATAGTAACCCCTAATAGTTTTGTTGTTAAGTCAGGTTGTATGTGAGTACCATTTTTTGACAGGACAGTGAAATCAGTAAGGGTGTGCTTTTGGGTTGGTGAAAATAGTAGGAGCTTCGTTCTTTTGGGGTTAAGTATAAGACAGCGTTGAAGAAACCAAGACTCGACTTTATTAAATGCTTCTTGTGTTTTTAGTAAAAGATCAGATGAGGTCTTAGCTGAGCATAAAATTGTTGAGTCATCAGCATATTGTAAACATGTAGTTTGCGGAATAGCTAAGTGTAAGTCATTAATGAAAATTGAGAAGAGGAGTGGACCTAAAATAGAGCCCTGAGGGACTCCTAGGGTGACAGGCAATAGGAAGAATAGTTGATTATCCCATAGGACTGCTTGCTGTCGGTTAGTAAGATAGGCTCTGAACCAGTTTATAGCCTGAGTATCGAATGAGAGGTGTGTAAGAATGTTTATTAATAGCTGATGATTAACTATATCGAAAGCTTTAGACAGTTCTATAAAGAGAGCTGATGTGAGGATGTTGTTATTTCTGTTTTGGTTAATGGAGTTGTAGAAAGACAGTAGGGCAGTTGTAGTACTGTGGTGTGGCCTGAAACCATGTTGGCAATCAGCTAGCAAATTGTATTGAGTTAGATGGTTAAGTTATTGCTTTTGAATGCATTTTTCCATTATTTTTGCCAATGGGGATAATAGAGCTATCGGGCAATAGTTAGAGTGGTCATTAGAGTTCCCTCCTTTATGGAGTGGAATGATGTGAGAGATTTTCCAGATGGTAGGGATTTCTCCCTCGGCAATAGTTCTGTTAATGAGGATGGAAATTGGGTAGGCTATAGCTTTGGCAGCTGTCTGCAAATATTCTGCTGGTAACTGGTCTGCTGATGAGTGCAAGGTTTAAGTTTTTGGATAAGTCTACAGCTATCTCGAGTGGGGACAGGTTGTAATTGAAATATAGGGGCTAAGGTCTTGTTTGTGTTTGGAGGGAATGTAATATCAGGTGAAAGTTGGTTAGCTAGTGCTTGTATAGTTTCTGTGAAGTAGGTATTAAAGGCATTTGCTGCTTGTCTAGGATTTTCTCTTTGACTGCCTGTAGGGTATGGAGTTTTGGTTTGACCTGGGTGAAGTAGTCTGTTGATACTTGCCCAAAATTTTTGTGGGTTATTTTTGTATTTGGTTTGAGTGTTCATGTAGAATTGTTTCTTGTCTAAGAGAATAGCTAGTTTTGTTCTATTTCTCAACTGTTTATAAGTGAGGTGATCTGAAGTACTTTTAGTAGTTCTCCATTTGGCCCAAGCTTTGTTTCTGTGTAGCATGTTTTGTCTGGTGTTTTTGGAAAGCCAAGGGGCAGGTTTGGCTCTAATTCTTATGTTCCACTTTGGAGCGTGGTGGTCAAGGATTGCTAGAAATTTGGAGTTAAAGTAGTTAACTACCTCAGTGAGAGGTAGATTTTTAAGGGGGTCCAATTACAGGCTTTGATTTCATTTTGGAATAATTCTGGATCGAAGTCTCTATTGTATCTAATTGTTTTATATGTGATAGAATGGGGGACATCATTTAACTGCAGCATTTAATTGTAGCATCCAAACAGGCTTCATGCCTCATGAATGGAGAACTGCAACAGTCATCCCACTGCACAAGGGTGGACTACGTACAGACCTCAGAAACTACAGATCCTTAAGTCTCATTAGTCTTATATGCAAGCCATGGAAAGAATTAACATGGCAATGAGATCAATAATGACATAGGAAACCTCCAGACACAGGACCCAACCAAATTTGGTTTCATCAAGGGCAGGTCATGCTTACTCAACCTGATGGACTTATTTGA
Source organism: Protopterus annectens (assembly GCF_019279795.1). Taxonomy (NCBI): domain Eukaryota; kingdom Metazoa; phylum Chordata; order Ceratodontiformes; family Protopteridae; genus Protopterus; species Protopterus annectens. The sequence continues at coordinate 185,982,040 of NC_056734.1, forward strand.
GGAAAGTCACCAAAGCAATGAATAAGGTCAAAATGGTTCACACTGCCTACCTTGACCTAGCCAAGGCATTTGACACAATACCCCATTTGGGCATTGTTGACAAACTTAAAACAGGTTAGACAAAAACTCTTATGTCACCTGGTAGATAGCCAATTGCCTCATAGACAGGACCCAAAGTTAGAATTGGGGAGTCCACCTCTAAAAAGAGGCCAGTCACAAATGGAGTCCCTTATGCAGACTGCCTCAAGGCCCTATTCCTGTATTCTGCTTCCTACAGGCTGTTGAGGAGGGGATCTATGCCTGAGATACAGGGCATTGTCAGACCCACCCTGATGGACCTCCTGCATATATCCACAAAACAATCAGCACCAGAATTACCCATTCTAAAGACTTAAACCTTGCCTGTTATATAAATAGGATGTGCTGGACAGACAGGTATGTATCCCTGAGACTAACCCCTTTTCTGGAACAGGCTACCCATCCATGTGAAATAGAGTTCGTCCCTAACCCAATTCCAGTCTACCTTGAACAATTGGATGGAGAACAGGAAATTTATCCATGATTTGGAACCTATGTCTCTAATGGACACAGGCAGCCGGTAAATGGTTCATCTCCTAGGACCCTGCCTGTAAAATGCTTAAACAAAGATAAGACATACCACCAAGACTGTCGTGAGATGAACACGTCATGTTAAAAACCAAGTAACATAAAACAAAGTTCTAAGGTGGATAAGCGCTTTCAGTAAAAACCTTCTTCAGATCCTCACCCATTAACTAACAATTGTTCTTATAAAAGAAGTAGTAGCCAATCATCAAGAATCCAGAACAAGCTGGACCAATGAGCTTCTCAAACTAAATCAACCATTTAGCATATCAAGATGACCAATGAGAGACCATCAGAAACTATTTCTTCCAATTAGGAGCATGCCAGTCTCAAGTTCATTCATTATCACAGTAGAACCAATCAACAAAAAACAGGAACAAGCTGGTCCAATGAACTACTCATACTGACCCAGCTATTTAGTATAACAAAAGGGAACAATCATCTTTAATCAGGAAGCTTTTTCACCAATAGGAACTAAGTCGTGACTATTCATAGTCAGTAAGCTTGTCTTCCAATAGAAATTAGACCTTAACTATTCATATTCATGTGAGGAAAAGAGCCAGGGAAAACACCCAGTAGAAGCAAAATGAAACTAAGGAGCAAAATACAATGCCCATGCTGACTTAGATGCAGGCCTTCCTGAATGATAACATGCATTTTCTTTTCTATCAGTAAAGTGGCTCTGTTTCTTATTAGAACTCTTTGTTTTTCTGATCAAGTGACTGTGCACAGTAACAGTTGCAACCAGCCTATCAAGAAAAATATCTTCAAATGTAAATAAGGCAATATCTATTAGCAATTGCAAGAGCAAAGTAACCAATCAACTATGGTCAAAAACACATTCCCCTTATACTTATATGAAGGGAAAAATTAGGAGAACAGCATTCTTACCCTGAATATACTCAAGTCCATAATGCAATCAGCATGTTACATTAGATCAACTGCATTTCTTGACAAGGCCTCTTGGTTTTAAAATGGGCTTAAGGGGTATAACATTATTAAGACCAGGTGGGCAATCGGCTCTGAGTTCCATAATCCATTTAGTTTATGTTAGTTCAGTGTTGTTATGTATATCACCCCTTGTCAAATTTTCTCTTACCATACTTATGGCCATAAAATTAAACCGGTGTGTTTTGTTGTTTTTAATATGCTCATATACGGCATTGGTCTTAACACTGTTATGAATGTCAGACAGGTGTTGTAGAATCCATTCTATTAGTTTTGCCTACATAGTAGGCTGGACAGGACATGCAAGTGGCTATGTAAACCATTTTGGTGCTCTTACAAGTAGCTCTTTCTTGGAAATAGTATTTGAATCCAGTAACTGGATGTACAAAAACATTTTTGTTACAAATGTGTGGACAAGCCTTGCAAAAACACATCTCCATGTCCCTTTCCATGCATCAGATCTATCACTCGGATTTTGTCTACTACCAAAGCCATCATTCTGACAGAACAGCCTTTTTAATTTTTTTCTGTTCTTGTAAGAGAAACTGAGGGAATTACCCACTATGTTCCTGATTTTTGGATCGGAAATCAGAATCGGCCAATATTTCTTGATTATACCACTTACACAGGCATTATCAGAGCTGTAGGTTACAGTACATCTCAAATGATTAGTTTGTTGTCTAGGCACAGTCATTACACTATTTGAATCTTGTGAGTAGTAGGGACGTCCTCTACTCTCCCTTAAATCCATTACTTCATAGCGTTCCATATGCACTTTGTTCCTTTTGTAACATATTTTAGTGAAAACAGAGACTAATTTCTTCTGTTCATCCAAGTAATCATCAGTGCATGTGCACAATTTGGACACTCATGTTATCTGGTTCTTGACTAGGTTGTGAAAGATGTGCCTTGGGTGCATGCTCGTTTGATGTAATATATGATTGTGCCATGTGGGTTTTCTGAAAATGCTGGTGTATATTCCTTTTGTGGCATCCAATGTCAACCTTACATCCAGAAAATCAATAGTTCTAGATGACACTTTCAATTCAAATTCAAAGAAGTCAGTGGCACTTTCCAAGTAATCAACGAATTTACATAAACTGCATTCATCCCCTTACCAAACAATAAGATGCCATCCACAAAATGGTTATAAGAAACCAGCTGTGTGTTCCATGTATTATTTGGGTCTATCGTCCATTCATTTTCCCATTGCACTAAGACCAAGTTAGAATGGCTATTAGCACATGGGGCACCCATGGCAATGCCCCATTTTTGCAATAGTACACATCTCCATAGATGAAAATATTATTCTCAAGCACTAGCTCTAATGAGGGAGGTGTCAACATCATTTGCTCGGCCAAATTTTCGAATGCATTCAATACCACAGTCATTCGGTAGTACAGTAAAGAGGCTGTGAATGTCCATGGTCACAAGTAGTAGGCCTTTATAATTAGTTCTAGTGCCTATCTCTTTGTAAGGCAGTTAAGGAACTGAGGTGTGTCACGAAGTACTGTTCTAGCTTTAGGCAGCCGTTGCTTTAATTCATCCTCCACAAAGATGGAGAGGGGTTCCGTGATCCATCTTCTACCTGTGACTATCGGACGCATAGGTGGATCTTGTTCGTTCTTGTGCACCTTTGGTAGACGACTTATAGTTGGAATTGTTGGATTCACAACATCAAAGAAATTATACTGTTCCTGAGTAATACTTCGAGTCATCGGTTTGTCATAAAATATATCTTGCATTTCCTTAATGAGTTTTGTCACAGCCTTGCTGTTTGTTTTATTATAGGTGTATCTATCATTCAACATGCACTCCATCTTGCTAGTATAGTGGTTGCTGTTCATTACCACGATTGCTCCACCTTTATCCCCAGGTCTTCTGACTATGTCCTTTCTTTTCATTAGATTAGTCATTGCCTGACATTCTTCAGTACTTAAATTGCAAAAATGTTTATGATGACCACCTTGCCCCAACCGAGCAACCTCATCTTCACACAGGCAAACACAAGTGTTGACCACTGGATGGAAAAGAGGTACAGAAGTACTGTTTTTTTATATTGCCTCTGTAGCTTTTCACTTTGTTCATTATCATTACCAAAAATATATTTGAGTGTAACATTCCTTCCAAAACACTTTATGTTGGTGGTAAATCCATTTAATGGTGAGTGGAGAGAGGGTATGAAAGATAGCCCTTTCTCTGAAACAGCTCATTCCATAGCAGTCAGCTCTTTATCCAAGATGTTAAAAACCAATGAGTCTGTCTCAAACGCATCACTTAAGTGACTTTCCTTTTCTTTCTGTCCCTGCTCATAGATCTTGGAGAGCGTGGCCCTTTGTTCTGGATTAAAAAAGGGAGATTCTGATAAATAGGTAAATGAACAGTGCCATCTTTAGGTCTTGTAGCTGATGTTGAGTTCGATTCCTCTATTACATCCTCTGACACTACAGCCACATTACTTATTTTGTTGGTTGATAATGATGGCATACTTGGTGGATCAGTTCCTACTGTGGCGCTATAGTTGTCACGATTCCCTGACATCAAGTGGGTATGGCTAAAGGTCTGCGGTTCATTCTGTATAATTACAACCATAACACTGTCTTGTCCACCTGGTGTTAATCCCCTTAAGGCTATTTTAATAGCAAGAGGCCTTGTCAAGAAATGCAGTTGATCTAATGTAACATGCTGATTGCAATATGGACTTGAGTATATTCGGGCTAAGAATTCTGTAGTCTTAATTTCTTTCCCTTCATATAAGGAGGATGTGTTTTTGACCACAGTTGATTGGTTACTTTGCTCTTGCAAATACTAATAGATATTGCCTTATTTACATTTGAAGATATTTTCTTGATCAGCTGGTTGCAGCTGTTACTGTGCACAGTCACTTGACCAGAAAAACAAACAGTTTTGCTAAGAAACAGAGGCACTTTACTGATAGATAAGAAAATGCATGCTATCATTCAGGAAGGCCTGCATCTAAGTCAGCATGGGCATTGTATTTTCCTCCTTAGTTTCCTTTAGCTTCCACTGGGTGTTTTCACTGGCTCTTTTCCTCACATCAATAAGAATAGTCAAGGTCTACGTTCTATTGGAAGACAAGCTTCGTGACTATGAATAGTCATGACTTGGTTCCTATTGGTGAAAAAGCTTCCAGATTAAAGATGATATGCCCCTTTGTTATGCTAAATAGCTGGTTCATTATGAGTAGTTCATTGGACCAGCTTGTTCCTGTTTTTTGTTGATTGGTTCTACTATGATTCTGAATGAACTTGAGACTGGCATGCTCCTGATTGGAAGAAATAGTTTCTGATGGTCTCTCATTGGTCATCTTGATATGCTAAATGGTTGATTCAGTTTGAGAAGCTCATTGGTCCAGCTTGTTCCTGATTCTTGATGATTGGCTACTACTTCTTTTATAAGAACAATTGTTGGTTAATGGGTGTGGCTCTGAAAAAGATTTTTACCGAAAGCGCTTATCCACCCTAGAACTTTGTTTTATGGTACTTTTTATTGTTCCTATTAAAGAATTTGGTTTTTAATGTGACATGTTCATCTCATGACAGCCTTGGTGGTACTTCTCACCTGGATTTTCTTCACTTGTTGAGACTACCTTTAGTAACGTAGCATTTTTTTTTTGTTTTGTGTGCTTGTAAAATGCTTCACCTCTCAAGCCCCTACTTACACTTAAGGACATTAGAACCTGTCAGAGATTTGGGGTGCATTGCCTGGCTTAAAATGGCCCTTGTGGTTGTTAGCCTAGTAAACACCTATGAACCTATAAGCTGTCCACATAATTATCTCCATATGTGGACCCCCACGTGGATCTAAACATGCACATATAACTGTCTTTCACATGGCAAACAGACCTGGGGTGATAATTTTTCCCCACAGGAGAATGAGATTATAGTAGATGCTCTGTGACAACATGGACAGAGACTCCTTGGATAGGCAGGAAATACTGTATGGAGAAATAAAGTCTGAACTGACCTCACCAACATTATTAATGCTGTGGGAAGTCACATCAGATCCCATGAGGCAGACCGTCGCCAGTACTCCTCTGACATGATCCTCTCTGCAGCCAACAGCGTACACCGCTATGAGAGATCAAGGGATGTCACCAGTGGTGGTCCACAGTTAACTCCCCTGACGAGATCACACAATTTCTTGCATCCCTGCATTTGGTGAATGGGGACCACCACATGCATGGAGTAGGATAGAACCAGGTGTTCCAGACTGCAAATGTATATGTTACTTTACATAACATTGATGCATATAGAGTAAATCAGTACATATTGCTACTGCATGCATGTTCATGTGTTGTCATTTTTGTGTTGCAGCAGCAGAATTGCATCATGCACATGTGCCCACACAGGGTGATGATGATCAACATAAGTGTAATGACATGTAGCTATCAGCTTCAGTACAAACATAACAGTTCAACCAACAAGTGTAATGTTGTCTGCATTAATTTTCACAGGTCCATCTACTTCTGCACAACAGCAAGAAAAGACAGATAAGTGTCTCCATATACTGTCATTGTAATAATTACCTGTTATTGCTTCAGCCTCATTACAGTACCGTCTACTGTCATACTGACATTTCCCTAATATTTGTAAACTACAGGTACATCCTCTGGGGGGGCACAAATAATACAGGTGCACTTACACATAGACCAGGTATATTACCACAATATGTTTATAAGTTGCTGTAATGTGTAGATGACCTGTATTACATGAAGTTAATGTCACTGTTTTTCTACACAGAGCTATCTGGCCAAAATGTGTACCATGCATCACGAGAGTATCAACAGACCCTGTTACCGCGTTGTATATGTCATTATGTGACTATTCTGTTCCCTGCATACATGACTGTGTTAGCTTTGTCTTTATTTTACCACTGCAGGATCTGCATTATGACACATGTAGTCACCACATTGGGAGGGAGTCACTGGTATGCTATTACCTCTCGTTTATACATGCCATTACTGTTATTGCTGTTGTTGTCCTCCATTAATACAGTGTCCTTCTACCCTTTCATAGGACAGCCTACATCAGCATCTCATGCACAAACAACCGGTATGTGTATGCAATACTTACTGTATGTTTTAACACTGTTGGAATGATACATGCTGGCAAGGATGTGATTAAGAATGCTATGTTCATGACTTTGTTTCCCCTATAATACTTGTATTTTCATATGATCATAGGAGGTTACTAGGCTATCGACATGGAGGTCATTTCAATTAATCCCAATGTAATATCAATGATACAGTAGTCACTACCCAGGACTGTGTTTTTAGTGACTGCCCATGTCCAGGAGGGTTGTGGGTGCTATCCCAAGTAAGAATTTATGCTGCCCCATCCACTCGTCCAGGTTCCAATGCCATCTTCCCATGAAGACTTGTCAGGTGTGTGTTATGCTTGCATTCCTCACATATGTCATGTATGTTGGATATTTAATGTAATTGTCAACTGTTATACAGATTCCATGTCTCATACACAGACAAGACCTCATGGTAAGTCATTATTATCTGTAACACTGTAGTGAGATATATTTGTCATATGTCATTAATATACAGCATGTTATGTAAGCACATTCACCTGACTTGTGCCATTTGTCCCTTCTTTCAGCACATCAACTGCTTTTATCCTCCATTGTCCCATCCATGTATCCTGATGTGGGATCTGATGTGTCTTGGTATGGTAGCATGGCCTCTGGCACACAGGACACTCACATGGTGATACAGTCTGGCCCAGATGGTGAGTGTCATATAGATATGGCTGCAGCCTCAGATGTGGAGGAAAACTTATCCAGCTATTCTGACAATGAAGGGACATCAGATGGTGGACAGAATAAGGCTTGTGGACAACAGCTCATGTTGAGTCTGCTAGTGATGTTAACAGTTCCCTACAACACACTGATACTACTCACTGCAGTAGACATAGGCATGTAGCTGGTGTGCATGGGCACTTGTCAGAGGGTGTCTGCTTACAGGGAAATGAATATTCTCAGAGATGTCATGGATCTGACATCCATGCACTTACCCGTGCCATGGGCTATGTTGCTTGAAGGAGAAGAACACATGCTGAGGTCATAGCGTCACTGGCTGCACAAAATGAAAGTATGTTATCTGTGGCATGGTCTATAGAATCCCTGGTTATGACAATATTATAGCAGTGCTATACTACAAGCAGAGTTCTGCATGCCTTGACTGTGCTTAGCCAATTACCACATTGGATAGGCAGGCCCCCTCTCAGCAGACCAAACCTTGGTCATCCGGTGCACACTTCTGCTTCTGACCTATCTGATATGGAGTAAAAACACGCTTAGTTGTTCAGCAAAATCCAAAAAACACACGAAAGTCACCACACGTCAAGATTTAATGAAGCTTTCAGGTCTACACCCTTCCTCAGCATATAAAAAATACATCCATTCATTACTTTTAAATAGAGGATTAATTCTATCACATGATTAAGCCAGCCATAACTTAAAGAAACATGAACAATTAACCTATCCTAAGCATTAGCTAAAATCTAACTTTTATAAACATTCATTAAAAACATTCATTAAAAAGATTGTTATAAATACAAAACAAAATCTACATATATAATATAAAATATAGACAATATGTAAACATATAGGAAATAGCAGAGCTACTGACATTCAAATATATTGTTTTTGCCTATTTATCAAAATTGGTTTTATACTAACAGCACTATTAAGACCAGGTGGTTTATCTGCTTGTAGACGAACTATCCATTCATATTCCCTTGTTTGTAGATAGTTATCTAGATCACCTCCCCTTGTTCCTAGAATTAACACACAAATAACTCGAAATTTGAAAGTATGGTCTGGGAAGTCCATCACATGCCTATATAACCCATTTGATTCAACTTTTCTTTTCATTTCAGACTTGTGCTCTATTATTCTATCCTTTAATTTCCTACATGTTTTTCCCACATAAAATACATTGCATTGTGTGCACGTTGCTAAATAAACTAATTTTGTCGTATTGCAGTCAGCCCTACATTTAAAGGTAAATTCTTCATTTGTTAAGGGATGCTGAAAATATCCTATTGTTTCATATATATCCACACAACAAGTGCAATTATGACATTTATATGTTCCTATTTTAGTTGGTATTTTTTTTGGAACATCAATAAAATCTTTATAACAGAGCATCTGTTTTATCGATTGCCCATTCCTGTAGGCAAATCTCGGTCTCAAACCCAGAATGTCCCTCAATTCCGGTTGGGCCATCAATATCACCCAGTTCTTTTCAATAATCTTATGGACTTTTTTGGTGTTAGTATTATAACTTGTAACAAATCTTACAACATTATCTTTTATCTTATTTTCGCCACCTTCTCGAGTTGGTGTTGACAAAATATCAACAATTAAATGGGGTGGCCATGGATACATCAGTGGCCAACAGTTTTGCCAATATGGTGCTATATATTTGGGAAAAGGAATATGTAATGAATGACACTAATAGATTTAGCCATTTGTTAAATAGTTATTGTAGATTTGTAGATGATTGTTTCTTTACGTGGACAGGGACAGTACTTGAATTAGAGAGTTTTGTGCAGTATCTGAATAGTACTACAGATTTTTTTGAGTTTAAAATGGAATACTCATCACATGAGATAGTTTTTTTAGATGTGAATATTCAGAAAAAGTATGATAGAGTAGAAACTAGGGTACATAAAAAGGAAATATATGCTGAAAGATATCTTAAGATGAACAGTATGCACCCACCACACATTTATAAGGGTATTTTAAAGTCGCAATTAATAAGGGTTAGTAGACTTACTACTGTGGAAAATAGCTTTATAGAGCAGATTAATAAAATGAAGGATGAATTTGTGAAAAGTGGTTATTTGTTAACGGATGTAAATCAAGTATATGATGAGGTTATACGAGGAAGAAAAAGTATATATAAACCTATTTTTGGATTTACAAATATGGAACATCAAGATCAAACAACAGAAGGTGGTGAAAATAAGATAAAAGATAATGTTGTAAGATTTGTTACAAGTTATAATACTAACACCAAAAAAGTTCGTAAGATTATTGAAAAGAACTGGGTGATATTGATGGCCCAACCGGATTTGAGGGACATTCTGGGTTTGAGACCGAGATTTGCCTACAGGAATGGGCAATCGATAAAACAGATGCTCTGTTATAAAGATTTTATTGATGTTCCAAAAAATATACCAACTAAAATAGGAACATATAAATGTCATAATTGCACTTGTTGTGTGGATATATATGAAACAATAGGATATTTTCAGCATCCCTTAACAAATGAAGAATTTACCTTTAAATGTAGGGCTGACTGTAATACGACAAAATTAGTTTATTTAGCAACGTGCACACAATGTAATGTATTTTATGTGGGAAAAACATGTAGGAAATTAAAGGATAGAATAATAGAGCACAAGTCAGAAATGAAAAGAAAAGTTGAATCAAATGGGTTGTATAGGCATATAATGGACTTCCCAGATCACACTTTTAAATTTAGAGTTATTTGTGTGTTAACTCTAGGACCAAGGGGAGGTGATCTAGATAACTATCTACAAACAAGAGAATATGAATGGATAGTTTGTCTACAAGCAGATAAACCACCTGGTCTTAATAGTGCTGTTAGTATAAAACCAATTTTGATAAATAGGCAAAAACAATATCTTTGAATGTCAGTAGCTCTGCTATTTCCTATATGTTTACATATTATATAATATAAAATATAAAAATATAGACATGTAGATTTTGTTTTGCATTTATAACAATCTTTTTAATGAATGTTTTTAATGAATGTTTATAAAAGTTAGATTTTAGCTAATGCTTAGGATAGGTTAATTGTTCATGTTTCTTTAAGTTATGGCTGGCTTAATCATGTGATAGAATTAATCCTCTATTTAAAAGTAATGAATGGATGTATTTTTTATATGCTGAGGAAGGGTGTAGACCTGAAAGCTTCATTAAATCTTGACGTGGTGACTTTCGTGTGTTTTTTGGACTATCTGATATGGACCCAGCAATCACAAACAGACAGTCAACTTGCACTTATATTCATTTCCACAGTGTATCTCCACATGCTGGTACCACCCCATCAGTCTCCTCTGTGGAGCAACCTGGGCCAAGTGTTTCCATATGTGGTAGGGGCAGAGTAGACTGCAGTGTAAGTCATCAGCATGGGCAGGGCACCCTAGCTTACATTAGAGTGGCACTGACAGTTGATCCACTCTCTCTGGTAGTGTCAGTCTCATCCCTTTTAAATTTCTCCAAGTCTTTTGGGTTTCTAATACCATGACAGGAATGGACCCCATTCCTAAGTCAAAGTAAGACTAAGTTCATGGAATTAGTATTGTTTCAGTCTTTGATGTTAGCCAGAAGTGCTCTTCGCAGCACAGGCAATGTGTCCAGTAATGACTCCTTTTGCAGTTCTTAAGTTGTTACATGTATCGGTAACATTTCTAAGTATGATTGTAAATTGCTTTTTATAAGACCTATTGCTCTTACTCGTACCGGAACTGTCTGAGTATCTTATTTCCACATTGCCCTCATTTCTGCCTGAAAATCCTAGTATTTTATGACTTTGTGTCTCTCTGCACATAAGACATTATAGTCACTGGGTGTAGTAATTTCAATGATCAATGCTACTTTTGCCTTATTTTCATGGACTACTATATCTGATTTTCTTACATCTATTTTTTGAACTGTTGGTAATGGACAATCTCATGCAATATAAACTTCATAATTTTCTACAATGCTTTGCGGCTCATGCTTCCAGTGTTTTTCAGCTACTTCAATATTATAATCTTTGCACAATCCCCAATGCAACAGTCTTGCCACATTATTACGCCTTCAAGTATACAGTCCTTCTGCCATTAGTATATCACAACCATTAACAAGGTCTGTGACTGTTTCCAATTCTGTTTTACAAAACTTACATTTGTCTGTTTCTCCCACATGTTCAATGGACTTTGTAAACCAACATGTACGTAGTCCACTATATTGGGCCACCAATATTAATATCTCATCTTTTGGTTTAAATTCATCTCTCCTTAACCATTCCTGTGTTCGATCTTGACTAATATGAGGATGTTCCAGGAGTTTTCTATACCTGCAACTACATTTATGCATTTTCTGTATTTCTTGCCTTCCCATCTGATTCTACACCTTATATTATTTCTTTTGTTTTCTGGCAAATCAAGTTGCTACCTGATTTTTATCTCCTTCTGGTTTGATTTCCAGTCCCACTTCACTCCAATATTCTTCTGCTAAACTAAGCAGGTTCATAGGTTGGTACTAGGCTATCGGCCCTACGGCCTATACAAGCCTAGCCATAACAATTCCCTGGCTATTTCTTCCCTCACTATTTACTTCCCTGACCCCTGTCTAGCAGGGCGACTGACATGATCCCTGTGGTGAATTTCCTTTCTCCCATCCAATCATCAAGGTTCCTTTTGAAGAGGGCCAAAGAGGCACTCTGCTTGACATGTATGGGGTAGTCATCTTAGAGTTAGACTCCTCATATTTCAAAATTTCCACCGTGTTTGGGTCTTGTGAGGTCAGAAGATATGTATGCAGTCCCATGATTGCAAATCTATACATGTAATCAATTCTGAGGTGGTCCATGCCTCCTTCAGAACGGGGAATATATAATCTTGGTATGCACTGATTTTTATAAATCATTTGATGAGCATGAAGCATCCTTCTTGTTTTTCTGTCCAACCTATCCAACACCTTCTGGGGCCAGTCAGTTACACTAAAACTGTAAGGACAGAAAGAAAATCTGTTTATAGCTTTGACTTTGTTCCTAGATGTCAACGCTGCTTTCAGTATTAATTTAAGTCTCCTGAAATATTCCTTACTAAGTTTTATTTACATTTGTTCATGTTTTATTGTTGATCCTTCATCAATTCTCAAATATTTATAAACTCCCTCTTATTCAAGTTCTTTTATATTACATTCCTGTCCCAAACTGATGTTTTTTTGGTGCTGCAGCTTTCCTGCTTTAAAGGTTGCTTTGCACATTTATCAAGACCAAACAACATTCTTACATCATCTGAAAAAGATTTGACCACTTGGAGTTGTGCTTTCAGTTCCTCATCTGATGAACTATACAGTTTTAAATCATCTACAAGAAGAAGAACATACGTCTTTACACTTTGTTGTTTTCTATTAGCTGTACTGTAGCCATGACCTACTCTGTTAAGTAGACAACTTAATGCGTTAAGGGCAATATAAAATAGTGGTGATAGTCACCCTGGAATATCCCCCTTTGAATTTTTATCCCTGGAATAATAATTTGTTCTTATCATGGCTTAACTGCAAAGTGGTTTGCCACTGTTTCATGGTTGCTATAATGTAATCGATCAGTGTAGGTTGTATCTTATACATTTTTACGTACTCTTTTATTCATGAATATGGGATACTGTAAATGCTTTTTTATAGTCTGTTCATGCCATACTTTGGTTCTTCCCCTTTTTACAGTTCTCCATTATGACTTTATGTAACAGCAAATGATCCTTTGTTCCACATGACCTTCTTTTATTACCTTTTTTGTTCTATTGCTATGATTGAGTTTTCTTCTAAATGACTATAAACTCTGTCAGCATCAACTCCTGTGTACAGTTTATTTATCGTTGGAAGGCAAGTTTTCCGTCTATAGTTTTTTTTTTTTAGGATAGTTTGCAGGTTCACTCTTAAGTAGGAGTATTGGTTTTCCTGATGTTAACCAGGCTAGTGCCTTGTCAGGGTGTGCATATAAACAGTTCTTACTCATGGCTAAATTTTCATGTAAAGGTGTTAATACTTTAAGCCAAAAGTTATATACTGCATCTGGGCCTGCGGTTTTCCAGTCAGGAGCTTTTCTTAACTTTGTTTCAATCTCTCTGGATGTTACTTCATCCCATTTCATATACTGTACATTTGAACTTCTTATTCTTTCTTTTACTTTTTTTACCCATTTAGCATCTTTGTTATGTTCCACAGGATCTTTACAGATATTTCTCCAAAATATATCTATGTTTTCTTTTTTGGTGGTGTTTCAATTCCTTTTGCCTTGTTTCCCAATTATCTATAAAACTTTTTTGGATCATCAGTAAACTGCTTCATTTGTACTTTTCCTTTATATTTACCTGCATATCTGCTAAGTTTTTCTGCCCATGCTGATATTTTTAGTTTATTATTTGTGATAGTGCATGATAGCTCCTGATCTGTTCTGATACTGAACATTGCTTTTGTCACATCCATCATTCTGAGTATTTTTGTCGATCTGTTCCCTTTTCTATACTCCTCTAACAGTGACACTTCTTGTCTTAATTGTTTTATAGTTTTCTCCATTTGATACTTCTATGATGCCATTCGATTTCTCCCCTTCCTTTCCCATACTACCATGTGTTTTTGTGGAAAGGCTTTATCTGTTATTAATTTAGCTACACAATAATATATCCTATTTACTTCTGTTATATCACATGAACCTCTATGGACAGTCCTAATTACTGTTTTCATTTGTTTTATCAAACTTTTAACTTTTTGGGTTTTATTGACTTTCTGTAGTCTATTTCTTTAATTGGTCTTAATATGTCTGTTAATTTCTATTAATCAAGCAAATCTTCTCTTAGACCATTTTCTTCTAAACTGAGGGCACATTCTTTGTTGTCCATTTCCTGTGGGTATTCTATACAAAGTTCCAGAGCATCTTCCTGTGCAACATTCTCTTCAGTTTCATCCTGTGTCTATGGGGCTCACTGGCCTATCACTCCACAACACTGACTGTGTCAGAGTTGCCACAGTTTCCTGTTCCTTCTCTTGCTGTGCAACTCCAACTGAACATTTTACTAGTTTCCTATGAAAGGCTCCAAAGTATCTTCATATGGCAACTGATCAGATGTTTCCCACTCCACTGATTTCTCCTTTGATGTTATCTGAATTAGATATTCTACACTAAATCCTTCACTCCACAGGTAATCTATAATCTGTTTCTATTTCTTTAACTTTCCCATTACTAATCTTCTTTTCTACTTTTCCTCTTTGCTTTCTTATTTTTTGTATTATAAAATGTTCCATGTCTGGAAGCTTTTGCCTGTATTTCTCTTCAAATAACTTTGGTGCTGCTCTTTTTGCATTGATTAGTTTTGCTTTCTCCATTGGATAACTATTGCACCATATTAAATCTCTTTTTATTTCCCATGTACATATTTCTTCTTCAGATGTCTTCTGCTCCTCTTGTTTCTCCTTACTTTGGGGACTTTGTTTCATCATGCTGTGATGTAACCTGTGTTAGACATTCTGCACAAAATTTTTCACTTCGCAATTATTCCATAACTTCGTCTTCTATTTTTTTAACTTCTACTTTATTAATCTTCTATTCTACATTCCCTCTTTGCGATCTTATTTTTTATTGTGAATTTCTCCATATCTGGATGCCTTTGCCTGTATTTCTCTTCGAATATCTTTGGGGATGCCATTTTGTATTGATTAATGTAGCTTTGTCTTTTGCATAAATATTGCACCATATCAAATTTCTCTTTCTTTCCCATGTCCATATTTATTTTTTATACCTTTCAAAAGTTTCTAGATTTTGTTCTTTATAATTTTGCACTTCCTCAGTCACTTCTTTTTCCAAATGGCCCAAAGTTTCGTGGTCTGCATAATGTTTTTCATAAATCTGTTGTACTAATAAACATACTTTTTTATTTGAAGCTTCTGACAGTTTTTCATTTGGAAATATTTTTCTTTCCTCTAATTTCTCTCCCTTAATCTTTTTGTACACCTTCTGTCTGGAAATTGTGGGCTTTTTGCATAGTTCTAACAATACATAATTTCTTTCTTATCCTCAGTATTCCACACTATCTTCTTTATGGCTCATTTTTGGCATATAAGTTTTTGTGATTTTTGTGGACTGCTACTTATTTCTACAACGGGGGGCAGCCTTCCTCGGGGCCTGGACTAGCCCATTGCAGGAATGTTTCCATATCTTGGGGATTCTACATGGTCATTTTTTCCAGTCCTGGCATCAGTGCACCTACCAGGATTGGGCACTTTTTTATCCTGGGTCTTGTGCACCCAGCTATCATTTTTTTACTTTTTAACCTACTTCTGTCCATGATATTTGCTATACAAAATACAGTCTATATATCAGTGTCATCTTGGTGAGATTTTGTGAAAAACAGGGTCCACCTTGTGAAGGTACTTACCAAGACTTCAGGATGAATTAAATTCCAGCAATACTACTCTCCTTTTCTTGCTGACTTATCTCTCCATTTGGACCCCACATTAGAGTGACACTGACAGTTGATCCACTCTGTCTGGTAGTGTCAGTCTCACCCCATGGGGTGATGATTGTGAGTTTGCAGACCACTGACAATGTCCTCTGTCTGTGTTTATTGTGAAGTCTAATTCCATGGGAGTCCAACATTTTTACTAACCATAGGTGACTCCATTCATTACATTAGTTTATTCTTACTTTACAAAAGAGTTGTGCATTATGTCCTGAGTTGTTTTCCTGTTTGCATACTTTTATAGTGGACAGATAGGAATGCATTTTAAAGGTGTGTATTCCTTGTTGTCTGCCATACACACATACACCAATATGAGTCTGTATACTTACCTGTGTCAGTTGTGGCCTGAGCTGATGATCCCTATGAGGATAGATTTGTATATGTTAATACGGTTATATGTTATGATTATGTTGTTGCTATGTCTGATGCTCAGTGTGTACATCTACTGGGTAACTGACATTAGATGCAATCTGTGCTGCTGTGGTGGGACAACACCTGAATATCAATGTTTAATCATAGGATCATAGGGTCACAGGAGGTTACTAGCCTAATGGCCCTGAGGCCCTTACAAGCCCAGCCCAGAGTTTATCCCCAAAAAGAAACTTCAGTCAGCACCTGTCACCCCTGTCAATAAGGGGCACAAGTGGAACCCCTCAGACAGATATGTGTTTTCCCATCCATTCATCAAGGTTGCGCTTCAAGACGGTCAGCGAGGTGCTCTCTTTGACATGTATGGGAAGTCCAGAGATGGGGCAGCCTCTGGGAGACAAACCTTTCTCTCCAGCAGATCTGTTGATGTTGCATATTAGATTCAGGCCTTTTGAGCGGGTAATGAGTGAGGAGTTAGACTTATGGATATGGAGCATCTCTAGTCGGGTATGATCCAAGATTGCCTTGTAGGCAAAACACAGATCACCCCTGAGCAATCTGTATGATACTGAATAAAGTGATAGTGATTTCAGCCTGTCAGCATAGGAAGAAACAGTCTTCCTTTTGCACTGTTCCAGTGGTTATTTATTTGTTTGCAGATTTTTTTACTTGGTGGCCTGATACAGCTCATTTTTTTTGTTTGGTTACTAAGGTTACTTTGGCTGCAGACTTTTTTTTAAAATCACATGTTTTTTTTTCAAATCACACGACTGTGTCATATGATTAGTATCACTAGTTTAACTTAGCGACTTCATATGCAGGTTTGGTTCTGATAAAATCTGTGCTTTGAATTCTGTATGTACAAAAGCACTTAACCACATTTTTAGACTATAACTTATACTTTTATTCATTAAATTACATTGTGAAAGTAAACTTTTTTTCTGTCTTTTGGGATGTGGTACACTGATGCATTATGATTGTATAAGGTTACAAGTTTTATCATGCCAGCATGGTAAAGTGTACATTGACTGATATACTTTACATACACACACACACATATATATATATATATATATATATATATATATATGTGTGTGTGTGTGTGTGTGTGTGTGTGTGTGTGTGTGTGTGTGTGTGTGTGCGTGTGTGTGTATATATATATAAAATCATATACACATACATGTGCATGTATGCGTGTGAATCTGTGAGATTTATAGTAGATTTGGAAGATGTGTCATTAAATAAAATGGTTCAAAGGTAAAGCAAGGCAAAGTCAGAATATCTACCATGTAATGAGATTGCCTGTAGGTAGAGCTGAAGTAACCTTATGAGGAGGTGTACTTCTTTAAAACAACAATGAAAGCTGGGAACAAGACAGACGTTTGCCTCTTACTGTAGAGGGATCACAGTAGAATGGAGATGAGAGGCCATGGTCCACATAAGATATACAGGTAGGAACCTGATACTGAGGATAAAGGTGGGAGCTTGATACCCAGGCAGGCAACTGTCCAAGACAGGAACTTCAAAGGCTTAAAAAAAGCAAACTCAGCCAAGGAGGGGATGGACCACCACAGAAGTCAGGAGCCTGAAGGAAGATAGTGCATAACAAAGCCAGAAGCACAAGAAAGGAAGGCGTTTCTATTTTGTATAAAGCAGACTGATGAAAAATGTGAGTTACTAAACTTTAATGAACCATTATTATGGGTCTGAAAGCTATTTCAAAAGCATTTCAAACCATTATCACATTTGTATACTGATGCAACAAACTGACTGCAGTAAATGCTTTATTTAATTTATAATTGTAGACTTTCCATGTTCTCTATAAACTAAAGATTTGTAATATGTAGTGTTTACACGGTGAACTGAAAATAATAAAATGTCAAAACTGTATACCATTTGAATGAATTTTCCTAAGGTGTATCTTGAGGGGACCTTGAGCAACCACAACATCTCTTGGACATGAGAACTTTCATGGAAAATGAGCTCTCCATTGACCAGCATATCTCTATAGTCATTAGAAAATCCTTCTACCTAGCCCAGCTAATTACCAAGGGTATATCTTCCAGCTCCAGGGATGTTATCATCCTTCCATACTCCTCTCTTATTATGCAATAAATTAATGTAACACGACTGTCAGCATGTACCTGACCAAACACATGGCCCAATACAAAATAACTCAATACTTCCTCACTAAGAAAATGAAAGGTCTGTTTTCAGTACCCTACATGGAACACCTTAAAGCTCTATTTCTATTTCCAGTCTCTTACAGACTCCTGCAGAGTGACCTCTTCCTAGAATACAAGGCCTCAAATGACCCTGTCCTTTTCAGTTTCCTACATTTCTACAACACACGTAACACAAACAAACAGATATGCTAGAGACCTAAACTTCCATAGGAACATAAACAGAATCTGGTCTCAGGGCAGGTACCTCTCACAGATAATTCCCTTCCTATTGAATAGACTCATCCTCTATATTAAACAATACTGCTCTCTAACCCCCTTCAAACAGCCCCTGGAGGAATGGATGGGAAATCAGAAATAAACTGCTGGACTGGCAACATAAAGTCATTATGGAAAAGGGAAAGATGTTGAGGGGATTATGGATGTAATTGTGTATAGGTCTCAAATGGCACACTCAGATCACACACAGACACACACACATATTAATTACTGTCATCATCTCTCAGGATGACAATTTCATTAGATAGGTTCAACCATAGAAAGTGACTGTCTTCAAGCAACACTGCCTGTTCTCCATAGAAATCCCTTTTGCAGTGCCCCCTCATACTCATTGAACCAGATGATATGTGACATAACTGTTCATGTCCCTTCCTCTGGATCCCAGTTTCCCACATCACCCATTGTCTACTGGTACTACTGTGAGTACTCACTGCACCCCAGTACACCTATCACTTAAACATGTGTGGGATACGGCATTCAGTGTGGGTGCTGTATATTCTCATCCTCTGTTTATTCACTTGTTTATTAATCAAGTAAGTGAGGTAGCACAATGACTATATCAGACATTACCTGGAGCAAAAGGCAGTACAAAATGCTATTCTTCATTAATATAAAGCAAATATTCTCTATACTGTAAATTGTTTTTCCCTAATTAACTACTACAATATATGTAGTTAGCTAACATTGTATATAATCTCTAAGCAGTTTTATGTATTGTGGACTCTCTGTACATTGTTATGTATCATACTTTTGCCCTTGCATATGTCTGTAACTTAGGAGCTTTTCTCCCCGGGTCCCCACTGAAAAAGGGCTTCATCTCAGATGGACCAAACCGGTCAACAAATGTCAAATAAATAAATAAATAAATAAATACAGATATTTTATAGAAAGTTGGATTTTGCAGTAAACTGCAGTGCTATAGGAATTTAAGTTATCTTAGTATTCTTCTTCTTTCGGCTTTTCCCGGTTAGGGGTCGCCACAGCGGATCACCTGTCTGCTCATGATTGGCAGTGGAGTTTTACAGTGTCGAGTTGCCAGCCCAGCACCCAACCTTCCACAGAAGGCACACACACACACACACACACACACACACACACACACACACACACACACACACACACACACACACACACATGCACTCACACCTAGGGCCGATTTAGAATGTCCAATTCACCTACAACATGTCTTTGGGATGTGGGAGGAAACCAGAGCACCCGGAGAAAACCCACGTGACCACAGGGAGGACATGCAGACTCCACACACAGAAGGCACCCCACCAAGGATCAAACCAGGGAACCTCTTGCTGTGAGGTGACAACGCTAACTGCTGCACCACCGTGGCCGCCCAATTTAAGTTATCTTAGTAAGTTTCTAAAATTCATTGTTAATTTATAAATATTTTCATGTTATTGAATTATAATCAGAATTTATTTATTTTATTCATTGTATTTGTTAACCGGGATGGTCCACTGGGCCTAGGTGAACCCATTTTCAGTGGAGGCCTGAGGAGAAAAGCTCCAACATAAAATGACAGTACATACAAGAAAATAACATGCATTTTAGAGTACAATACAGTTACAATGGAGTAAAACATTGAAATTGGCACTAATACAGTTTATACAGTGATACTACTTTAGGAATAGTGTAAGCCCATTGGTTCAATGTTATATACATATTTACACACTTTTATATACATGTTTATACACTTCTGCCTTGTGTAGAATTAAATTACTGTAGAACAGCTTTGAGGATTAATTATTATTTGGTTGTGGGTGTTAGTAACAAAATATTTAACAGTTAGAGTTTGAACTCATGCAGTTGTTGTGGTATGATAATATGAGAGAGATTTAAGGAGTATAGAGATTGAATAAGGAGAGGTTAAAAGTGAGGAGGCAGATATTTAAGGAGATTTTGCTTTGGCACATGAACAGTGCCAGAGTAAAGAAAGATGTTTTCTTTAGGATGACTTAAAGAGAACAGAATTACTTATGCTTCTGACAGAAGGTGGGAGAGCATTCTAGACTTTAGAGACTGCGACAGAGTATAGCATTTGACCATCTTAGAGATTTGGTTTGTCAACTATTAGCAGAATAATGTGTTTTCGGATCTAAGAGGTCTATTGGGATGATAGGTAGACAGTAAATATGAGAGAGAGGGGCATATAGATGGTTTGTATATAAATTTATGTGCAGTCATCAGTTGAAGGTATGTGAGGTGTTGTGGCAGTTCAAGCTAGTTTAGTTGGTATAAGGATAGACAGTGATGGGATGAATATTTTGAGTTAATTACGAATTTGGCGATCTTACTGTAGCAGGAGTCAAGTTTGGTTTTCAGCGGGGACTGTGTGTTGGTGAGGATGAGGGCACCGTAAATTAGGGATGGAAGCAGGAAAGAAGAGGCTAAAGCTTTCTTGGTGGTGAAGTTAAGGAAGTGCTTGTGTCTATAGAGGGTACGTATTTTCTGATTTTTTTTTTTAATTATTGTTATGGATATGGAGGTCGAACGTTAGATTTTCATCAATGATGACACCTAATAGTTTGGTACTTGCAATGCTAGTATTAGTTGGGGAATAGATGGAGAATTAATTTCTGTTGAGAGAGGTATTCTTTTTGGGGGTGAATATTATAACCATAGTTTTACTAGGGTTAAGAGTGAGATGGTTACTTGACATCCAAGCTTTTGTTTCTGTAAAGGTCTGTTGGATAAGTTGCTGCAGGTTGGATACAGTCTTAGCAGAGCAAATGACTGTAGTGTCACTGGCATACTGGATAACTGTGCCATAAGTAAGAGTGGTGTGGAAATTATTGATGAAAATGCTAAATAGGAGGGGGCCTAGTACTGAACCCTGGGAAACACCTGTTGTTGTCTTCAGAAATGATGAGCAGGATTTTTGCCATTTAGTAGCTTGTTGTCTGTCTGAGAGATAATTAGAAAACCAGTTCAGGGTGAGGGGTGTGACACCTACGTTAGAGAGTCTGGTAAATAATAGGGGATGGGAAACCATATCAAAGGCCTTTGAGAGTTCTAGGAAGAGTGGAAAAGTATCCATTGTCTTAAGTCCTATTTACTGTGTCCAGAAAGGATATGAGAGCAGTACTGGTACTATGCCCTTTCCTGAAGCTGTGCTGAGTAGGACAGAGGATGTGGTTATTAACAAGATAATTCAGAAGCTGAATGTGAACATATTTTTCTAATATTTTAGAGATGGGGAGAGGATTGCTATGGGTCAGAAATTAGAGATATCAGAATTATGGCCATCTTTATGTAGAGGAAGAACAAATGCTTTCTTCCAAATGCAGGTATGATGGCTTCCTTAAGGGATCTATTGAGGAGTACACTGACTGGATAGACAATGGAGCTAGCGGCTAATTTTAGAAATTCAGTCGGTAAGTTGCCTGGAGCATGTGTGCATGGTTTGAGTTTATGAAGGAGTTTCTGTATAGTAGAGGTGGGTATTGGCATGAATGTGTAAGTAGATATAGAGGAGTTTAGACAGGGTGGTTTGTAGTTTGTTGGTGGGAAGGTGGAGGTTAGCTTTGCTATGGTGTCAATAAAGTTAGCATTAAAGAGAGTGGCTATCTCAGTGGGCATCTTCTCAGGGTTTGGGCAAGAATTATTTTTAGTTCCTGGACAAAGTAGGGAGTTGAGTATTCCCCAGAACTTTTTACGGTTTAGTTTGCATTGGTTTTGAAAAGTTTGGAAATGTTCTATTTTATTTTTAATCACTAGACATTTTGCCTGGTAGCGTAGCTGTTTATATTGGGTGAGGTCAGTTGCGTTTTTTTTTTTTTGCCAGGCTTTGTCTCTAGCGGACATAATTTCCTTTGTTTGGTCAGCCAGTTGGCATGTTTAGCCTAAACTCTCTTCAGGTAAGGTGGGGCTACCCTATCTAAGACCTCAAGAAATGTTGAACTCTACAGCATCATTGAGTAGGAGATATTTTAATGGTGTCCAGTTCATACTGTATAAGATCTCACTGAAGGTAGAGGGGGAGAAATTGGATAAATCCCTAATGAGCTTGACTTGGTGTTGGTAGGGATAGGGGTAACTTTACATATTACGAAAGGCAGGGGAGTGGTCACTGATACTATTTGGCAGTGTACCAGAGGAGGAGATTTTGTTTGGTTCAGATACCAGGATCCAGTTAAGGATTGAGCCTTTGTTGTTTTTATAATTGGGTCTGGTGATGTCTTTGATTAGTTGAGTGTAATTGTATAGGTTAATGGTGTTGGAGGGTGTCATTATTTGAGATAGCACTCCAATTGATGTTAACATCACCTAAGATAATAGTTTTGTTACTAATATTGGTAGCTGCCCAGGCAAGAACCTCTTCAAGTATAGGTATGTTATTGCCTGGGGGAATGTATATTACCATGATGCAAAGGTTTTTACAGTTATACAATTTTAGGAAGGCCAGCAGTATTTCTGCAGGGAGAATTGTGGGATAGGTTTAGTGTATGGAGCTACTGTAAACGTATTTGGGTAAATTAAGGTGACTCTGCCACCTTTTTTTCTTTGGTCTGTCTGTCCTTAGGCAACTATAGTTAGGGGGTAGGAATGCTACATCCTTGACATATGGTTTTAGCCAAGTCTCTGTGATGGCTGTGAAATCAGGTTTATTTTGGCTTAACAATGCATGCAGATATTAGACTTTGTTTCTGATGCTCTGGATATTAATGGTGGTGAAGTTAAAGGATTTTAGAGGGTACCAGGATGGTGGGGAGGGGCAGGGTTTGGATGATGGGAGGCATAACATATTGAGGTTTCTTTTTTTATTTTTAGTTGGGCTGGAAATGAGACAGCAGTGTATCAGGGGCTTTAAAGGGTTAGGACCTTTACTTTAGCTTATAAAGGTATGTCTGTGCTATATAAAGTGCAGCCTATTGATGTGTAGCTGGGGCGTGATGATGTGTGTAAGGTAGTTGTAGAAGTTGGTTTATAAGGTATGTGGGTAGTGTAACAGGAAGATAGATTTAGAGTGAGATAGAAGTGGAGTAGGAAAAAAAGGAGAAAAGTATGGTAGATGGGAGACATGCTATAGAGGTGAAATGTGTATACTATCGGTACTGAAAGATAAGGTAAGAGTGTGGAGCTGTTTAAGGTATATGAGAGTAATAGAGTTTATTGTGTAAGGTAAATAAGTGTTATTGGCTGTATGTGGGATAAGTATGGTATTTAAGTAGAAATAGAGAGATTATGGTGGGGAATAGTGGGGATACTGTTTAGTCTCAGAGTTTGTAAGTGGTAGGAGATAAACTATTATAGAAGTGCCAGTAATGAGTGGATTGTTGGATTAAGTGTACGTGGTTGGAGAAAGAAGATTAGAGGAATGTGATTGGTAGGAGGTGTAAGATGGACAGATGAATGCAACTGGAGAAGGATGTTGTGTAGGAGGGGTATACCTAACTAAAATGTAAGTGATGTGGGGTGGGTGGGAATGGGGGTAGGGTAGAGGAGTGGAGGCGAACAAATGTTTTCTATAGTGCATCATAGTTTTAGTATAGCTACTTATTCAGTTCATAACTGGCATGTCATAACAGCATATTTGTTTTCATTTTTATTTTCTGGCAACTGTCAATTGCAGACCCACCAGGGTAGTGTACTGATAAAAATGACCATTTTCAGTCACACCGCATGTGAATAAATCACAGCAAATAACATACCAAGAATAAAACATGATAAAAACAGTACTTTATACAATATTATAAAGAGACATCAAGGTTACATTTTGGATCAGGTGACATTAGTATGACTGCTGCAAGAATGGAAGGAAAGGTAGCCATATACTTTAACACTTTTACAGAATCATCACTTAAGAAATAGGTAAACATACATTTATATCACAGAAAACAAACCATGTTAACATATTCCTAGTTGCAAACATTATAGATCACTTTTTTCTGTAGAACTATCATCACTCCAACATTACAGAAATTGCTCATTTCCAGCCTTCCTTTAAATATCTCTCCTCCTCCAAAAATGTATTCTGCATGTATTGTTCCCATAATTTCCATTTTTTTTCCTATGCAATTTGTTCCTACCCTTTCCTAAAGATCTTACTTCCAGTAATGGTAACTATATGCTAGCTCCTATAGAAAAATTATCTAAGGCTGGAGCATTCTGGCAAGCATAGGAATGAGAAGCTGTTGATGGCAGGAAAAGCAAGAAACTTATCATGCAGGTAGAGAACATGTTCTGCTGTGAGGAAGTTTAATGTCTAAAGTGATAAGTAATGACAAAGTGTAATGTTGTAAAGAAATGTAATGTATAGAGAGATTTATAGTGATATTGTTGACAAACACAATTACTATACATTTGCATGCTCTTTGATCAAAAGTTATAAGGGGTGACAAACACACTGAAATAAATTGGTGTAATACAATGGCTATAGCTATAAAGTAAAACTGATTTTATGTGCTCAGACAGGAGTTTAATTCTAATTGGCTGGTACTAAGTGAAATAATCTACTATGAGTGTGATTATTTATGGTATGTTGTTCATTATGACTGCATAGTAGCTCCAGTATAATGGCAGTGGACCCCACTCTCCACATAAACATCTAGTACTCAGTCTTACTTTCATGAGGTTCCAGCACCTTGCAAAGATCCCCTACAGTTTTAACACAGACAGTTGTATTTAGCAGATCTTAGACTCAGCATAAGCCACTGATACAGTTGCATTTACATTCCTTTATCCTTGTGCATTCCACTCTATAAAGAGCTTCTCTGCATGCACTCATCTTTGCCAACCTTGTATCTATACCATACATACATAATGAGAGTTATTTACACAGAATATTTCCGATTCACATAATGATGCCTGGAGTATTGTGGCTGTTTGTGGCAATGATCACAGTATGGAATTCAGTAATGGGCTCTTAGTGGAAAGAGTTCATTACCCAATAATTACTACCTTATTCTGGGGTATAAGTAGCAAAGCAGAATGGAGAAGTGACTCCTTTTCAGTGGAAGGATTCTACTGCACTACCCTGATCATTTTGGAATTACAATTACTGTAAATATATATATATATATATATATATATATATATATATATATATATATACACACACACACACACACACACACACATACAGATTTCCTTACATAAGAGCCTGTCCTGACAGCTGTGTCAATGTGTTGAGGAGGAAACTATGTTTATAAAAGAAGCTGACTATTGCTGTCTTTTGATTACAGTTAAACAGTCACTGATCTGGCTTATCTTGGGTTCTGCGTGTGTGACTTGGAAGGAAAGTCTGCGTACATAGCTTTTGCTAACAAAAATATGAGAATTTATCCTAGCTACAGGAATTGCACCCTCTCAAGAGAGACAAATTCTATGGGTAAAACCTATGTGTCAAAGGACAAAAAATTGTTTTGTTGTATTTCATAAAATAAATTAAGACATCTCCCTTTTACTTACACATTTATTTTTTATTACAGATATGCAGCATACCTATTGCAAATGCTATTAGAGTCAAAGGACAGAAACAGAACATGTAAAATTGTAATTATATTACACCACCAGAAAAATTAAAAGTAATGTTTTCACAAATGTCAAATGGTCAAGAAGAAAAATACCAAAACTTTGACAACTCACACAACCTACAAGCACAACCTAATTTCAATCTATAACTGAATATCCAAATGCTGTCGGAAAAAAGATACTTTTGTTAAAATGGTTCAGAGATGTAGACTTGTAATGAAAAGAATCATGAGAATATCTATTTGGCTATTAGAATACTCTAGGCTGCCAAACTGCATTATATACAATTTCCTTTAGGGGTGGACATATTAATTATCTCCAGTATGCAGAATACAGTACATATCCAAAATATAGCTATATTAATTTAGCATTATATATTCCTCTAGATAAGTGCCCTTTTCTGCCACTAAAAATACAAGACTTACCCCAATTACAGATTCATACACAATGATACATGTTACTGTATGACACAATTATGCATGCCTTTATACTTAAAACCACTAGGTAAGTTAATTCTGTAACTGAATAACATGAGGTAGTTGCTTAAGAATCATTTGAAATACTTTGATCAGTTTAATGACTGGTATATTAACCTCTTCCCAAAATGATAAGTGCCTTAGTCTGTAAGGGAGCTGTGTATTGTGAATGTTTAGGTTCTTACCTATGTTAATAAAACAAAACTGCAGCATCAATCTGCTCTCCTCTGTTCTATGCTACAAGTTTGCAAGTAACTTTCTGTTCTGACTTTCCTTCTACAAGATAGCTTGCAAAATATTTGGAAATTGATGCAAAGTTGGCATGTTTTGTTTTGTGGGTGTTCTGTACAGCGTATGCCACATTGTTGTTATCTGACTCAGTTGGGAGTGGAGAATAGGTGATACAACAGTTTTAGACAATAAATACATTTTTGTGATATTAGGCTGTTTATCTTTGCAACACTGTTTGTTTGTGTAGACCATTGCTGTTTATCTCTGAATTTTTAGTGTGTTTTGCTGATCATATTGCATACTGGAAAGCAGCTGCATGTTATGATGCTTTAGGTTCTTACCTTTGTTCGTAAACCAAAATGACAGCATCAAACAGCTCACCCCAGTACTGTGTGACTAATGTGCAAGTTATTTCCGGTATGCTTTTTCTTGCACTGGCTGTTTGCAAGGCTTTGAAAGGAATGGAGATTTGGATATTTTTTTTAATGGCTGCATTATACTATGTGTACTATATTGCTATCAAGAGACTGAAATTGGAGTATTTGTAGCACAATTGTAGGTATCAGCTACAAATGAAAGGCCTGTGAAAATACCTACCTTGATGTGGTACAGTTTCTGGTCACAGTGCCACTAAAAAGTAGAGAAATAACTGTCTCTTTTGATGGTGTCACAGAAATATGGTGTGTTTCATGCCAATAAACATAAGTTATTGTCAGTAAAACATTTAAATAATCATTCTACTGAGTAATCAGTAATTGCTGAAAAGGGCCCTGGATGATCCTAGAAATTCAGTTAGCAAATGATGCAGTATCTAACAATAAATTAAAAAAAAACATACTTGACTAGGCAGTGTGGCAAAAATGAGAGAAGGACAACATGAAAAAGTGTGAATGGCATGGCAAGATATGTTTTATGTGGAAGAAGGGCTTACATACATTTCAACTTCTACCTCCAGATTTATGGACAATGCAAAAATAATTTGGGAAAATGTCCCAAATTTCATGCACTTTTTAAAATTCTGGGTCAGTTAACCTAGGGTTACCACCTGTCCTACTTTGCGAGGGACAGTCCCTCTTTGGGCAGTTGTGTCCTGACCAAAAATATTAAAAATGGCAAATGTCCTGAGATTGTAGGACATAATTATGTCCCATACTTTATGTAATAGTTGCATAAAATAGTTATTTCTGTATGTAAAATACCTAAATGTTACAAGAAACAGAATAAGCAACTAAACTGCTACAAGAATAAGCTTTCACTTAGGCAAACAAGTAAAGTTCTATCCTTTGTACTGACCTTGGGCATGTGTCGGCTTGTAAAATCTGATGTGTGTCCCGAAAATGTCCCACTTTGGCCATTTGAAAAGGTGGCAACCCTATGTTAACCTAGGACTCCTAGAAATAATTTCCAATTTAAGATTTACACATATATACCAGTGATATTGTGGAATGGATTGTTGTAAGTCTGGGAATAGTGACAGACAAAATAACCTTCCAGCAAATAAAAAAAAATGGAAATACGAGAATGCAAGTAAGACACTGCTCTTCATGCAGTGACAATAATAGCAAACATTACAACTCGCTTTATAATTTACACTGTTATTTTAACTACAACAGTTCAGCCGAATAACATTAATACGCACAGCAAGCCACCTGATCTTAAAAGTTTATTTGTATTGCTAAAACCAGTATATTTAACCATAAACCGAAATTAAACGGTGTTAGTAAGAGCTTGAACGTATGTTAAACAAATGCAACGATGAGATAAAGGTGCAAGCATAAAACGTGCACCCGCATCCTGCTGTCACGAATATTTCTCATAACACATAACATGCAACAACGTATGTAAAATATAAGATCCACAAAAAAATGCATGAAATTCTCTAAGCTGGAATAAATAATAAAATTGCAAACAACCAAAGGTAACTAGTTAGTCCTTTTTTTCATAACGGACAGTAATGGTGAGCGCTAGAAAAATACTGTCCACAAGCAGAGTTAGAATTGCAAACCTCAAGAGCACAATGGGTCTTGTCATTAACAAACAACTCGAGCGAAAACCACCTTCAACAAATAGCTGCTAAACTGTCTTCCCAACCAAATCAAGTCAGGAAGAACCAAACCCCGATCCCTTGTCATTGCCAGTCTATGTCCCAGGCGGAGCTGGCCAGTGGGATGGGATCAAATGACTAACATTTCCCGAATCCAATCAATGACAGCGGTTTTCTAAGAAAGGCGGGCAAATTGCTAGCCCTGATCGAATCAACGTGAAGCTATTTGGCACTTCCTTTTGGTTTCCCTGTCGAAGGGGACGAACGAAGGGGGCTGACACGTAACTTGGTGGAACAACAGGAGGTGGGGAAGCGTGTATGGATTAACGCGAGTTACCCAAGGAAAGCTTTTAGGGTTTTCTTTGTGTTTCCCGTAGATCAGACTGAAGATAAACGTTAAGAAGGTTGGAACACATAAGGCTTTCTAGCATTATAGTTTATAGCAGGTAAACAAAAACAAATTCTGTGGACTCCACCTCCAAGGATTGAGCTACTCTCTTCACGTAAAGTTTTAGGGACTTAGTGAAAAGGAGATACCTGTAAGTTGTCCCTAAGTTGCTGCCTTTAGTTGGAAGCGATCTTGCAGGCGGATTGTATAGCTGCAGGCGATGCATTTCCAGATGGTTGTAGCGTGCAGTTTTTCGTGGTGAAGCAGTGGGTTCCGTCGTTGTCATTTGTCCAGAGGGATACAGGAGCGAAAATATGGGAACCGGCATGTGTTCCAGAAAACAAAAACGGATTATCCAGAGCCTCTTTCTCCTGACTGTAGTGGTAGTCTTTTTGTACGGAGGGATGTTGTACTTCGAACTGCAGGATAGGCTACAGAAGACGCAGGCTTTGGCTTTGAAGTACCAACAGCATCAGGAATCCCTGTCTGCACAGCTGCAAGGTAAAAAGACGGCCGTTTTAATCTTCCCATTGGATTTTTTAAGTAAAAAGTTTGTTGTTAGTTTCAGAATAGCCTTATTGTTTCACACGGCACGATATGACAGCAAAGAATGCGATTGTATGATGGTCATCCTGTCACGCATTTTAGCACTGATGCCCTATTGATGGTCACAGCACCAAGACCATTTGTCACTGATACTGTGTTCCCTCCACGGTAATTTGTAAGTGGATTAGATGATAGCCTGTTACAGAGTTTTACCCCCAAGTGTGTATAGGCAGGGTGCAGTAGCCTTGAGAAAAATGCGGTGATGTCACGTTCTTCATTTCACATGCAGTGATGCAGACATTGTAGGAACATGCTTGGAAACGTCCACACAGAAGTGATCTATGTACTGAAGGGATGGCTTTTTTTTGCATCTGTTATAGATTTTGCGTATTGCTTATTTGGTGAGGCAGTTTGCACTCTTTTGACTCCCATAAGTTTATTCCGAAATGTTGTTTGTGTGTATTTTTCCAAGTTCTCTTATAAGTTTAGTAAGTTCCTGTGTCTAAAATGAAGTGCAACAGTTCTGTAGTTTCATAACAATCTCTGTGCATTGTTTAGCATTGCTAAATAAAAACTAAAGTTGCAATATTGAGATGAATACCCGTCCAGAGTCCTGTGGCTACTGTGGTGACCAAAGTCTGTTAAAGGTTGCTCCATTTAAGAATGCTGACTGATTTTAGAAGATCCATCAAAAGTTTATTCCTAGAATTAAGAGGCTTTCAGTTGTGGGTGGTATCTGCTCTAGCTCCAAAAACTAGCTGCCTGAAAAGTAGTACTACTAATATCTTGTCACAGCATTGTGTTGCTTGGAATTAGGACAAATATTCAAAGACAGTTTTTAGTTGGCTCTGATGTGAAATTGTCTTAGAATTAAAATAAGTATTTGGTATGGTAATAGATGTTGTCACCCCAACACTGAAGTTACCCAATATATATATTAGTTTGTTTAGTGAGGTGGAGCTCTAGTCCCACTGGACCTTGTTCAGGCCTGTGTAGTGTTTACAAATCAACAGTAAATGAGCATAGTTTCAGAACACTGTGATCAACTGTACAAACATGGAGTGAAGTTCTTGACAGAATGCAAGTCATAGGAGATAAGTCACTATAAACTTTGTAGCACCCAGTTCAGAATTTCTAGGTAGTACATTAATATATCAGTTCAACATTAATGACTACACTTTTAAAAAATGCATTGCATAACCACAGTAATAAGTGTGTGTTGCTTTTAATTTGGCAGGTATTGATTCCTGATGTATGAGCACAATGACTGATAAGCTATGGTTGGTGTAAAGTAGCTTTCTTTAGAGGAATTTGTAAAGCAGATGTTGAGTAGAAGTGTCTGAGACAATAGCTGGATGATCTAATCATAAGTCTGCTAAGAAAAAAAAAAAAAGAATGGAAAGGATTCCATTTCCAAAAGTTGTTAATGATCTCATCAAAGTCAGCATAGAAAAATGTGTTATTTAAGGAAGGTAATGTGAACTAGGAAAGTGGAACAACTGTATTACTTTTTATTCAGCTGTAGCTTCACCTGCCCAGTTTTACTTTTATTCCAAATGATGCAGCTGGGTTTGAAATAAGAGCATAGCCAGTTATGCTGCACTGTAGTTTGTGGTAGACGTGTGTTGTTTTGAGAGGTGTGTGTGTGTGTGATTGTGACAGAGAGGGAGGGAGTGAGTAGTAATGGGCAGCAAAGTGAGACCAAACAGATCCGGGTGATGCAGTTATGGGAACATAAGTTCTAGTGAGGAATGGTGTGGTCTGCAAAGTAACTAACATGGTGCTTCATTCTGGGATGTTTGCAATGATCCCTTGGGCTAGCTGCATTTTCTTTCATCATTGTTGCAGATTAGCCTGTTTTGTTGCTGCTTTATTCCAGGATATATGTGTGTGTGTGTGTGTGTGTGTGTGTGTGTGTGTGTGTGTGTGTGATGTACATATCCTGTCACAGTTCATTTGGTCATACAGTCTATCTCTTGGCTGGATGTCTTGGTGTCCTCTTGTCTTCTTCCTGTCTCTCCCAAATCCACCTTGTAGGTTGCCCTCTACTTTCATGATCATGTGGCTGAACCATCTTAATCTGGTCTCCTTCTCTGCAGCTGAGGCTAATTTTAGCTTCTGCTCTGTTGTCCTCGTTTTTTCATTTGTCTGACAGTGTGTATCCTATTTGCTGTCTCAGGCACTTTATGTGCATCAGCTTCGGCTTCTTCCTTTGTCTTCACTTCCCAGGTTTCTGTGCCACTCAGAAGCACTGGTCATGCCGCTGTTTTGTACTATGTACTTTTTGTTTGGCTTTCTTCTGTCACATACTTCCCCTGATAATTTGGCTGTGACACCTCTGACTCGGACTTTGACTTCCTCGTTCAAACTTCCCTCCTCCTCAACCACATCTCTCAGATACTTGAAGCTGTTGTCCTGCTGCGTGATTTTCTCCTTCTGTCTCAATTTTCAGCTTCTTCTGATTCTTTAGAACATCCACAAATGTAAGCATTTGGAACAGTGTGGACCATCTGCACTAGTATGACTATTTCCTATCTGCATCTAACGTACCCTGCCCCCACCACCAGTCACTCTCATGTTCCCTCTTCTACCCAAGTCCATTCCCTACTGCTCATATTTCCACACAACTTTCTACAGTCCTCTTACCATATTTTACTCACTTCTCATACATCATCCATAGATCTCTTCCCAAGTTTAGCATACTCAAACCAACTGCTATTCAAGCCTAACATTTTTTCTAATTTCCCAAATTTTCCTACATTTACCGCTTCAGCCAATCAGCTAACACACAGTTTGCAAGTGCATTTAACACTGTACCACCACAACGTCAGGCAACTTTTTATTATCCTCACAAACTCTCTATCTGAACAGCACTCACTCTTATTTTTTGTTGTTGTCCTCATCTTTTATATCCACGTCTATAAGCACAATACCTTGTTCCAAAAACTCACTGTCTTGAAATTAGGTTTAAGACATAAAACCAAATGAAGTGACATCATTCCTGTCACCATTTTCAACAAATTCTGCAACTGTGAGGTGATATTCATCCAAACCCAGGTCCCTGTCTTGATGCTAGTAGCATGCTTGCTGATCTTACTGTCATTACAATCCCACAACAAACAGAAGCCTCTGGACTACACTTAATCAGTATAAATTGAAGTATCTACAACAAAATATATAGTTCTGTGCTTGTAAAGCTATTCATACCTAATATCGTATAAGCCCTGAAACATGATTAATGCAAGACACTAAGGATGATGCAAGTTTTCCCCGGGTTATAACATAAATAGACTAAATTGAAAACAAATCTGGAGAAGTGGTCTTAATCTTTAAGAAAACCTTGAAAATCTCCCCCTATAGAGCTCCTTATCTCTCAAGTTAGACTTAATAAACACATGATCCTATATATCTTAGGCTTATACATAACCCCAGACAGCAATACTGACATCACAGAAGAACTGTTACCCTGTTCTTGTACAAATGCCCCCCTCCAGGAAACAGTTACTGACTGGCAAGCGATAAACACTGACTCTCTCAAAGTAACACTGTTAACCTTTACGGTTACACACAATCCTTCTCAACCCCTACCAGGTGCAACAAAAATACTGATAGACAGTCCACCATAGACTAGACAAACCACCATAGAGTGTATCCTTTCAGTGATGCACACAAAATTACTTTTCTTGGTGCCCTTTCAGACTTTGTTAGTTACCACCTCCATATTTCTGCTGTATAAGACCAAAGTTGTAGTCTCAAATAACATCTTTGCAACCATGTACAGATACGTGAGCACAATAATGATGTTTTTAAGAAAAATATCAAAAATGTCCTTGCTGGACATGTAGCAGCCACTGACCCTTCTCATCAATTTACATTCCTAGTATTGGAGCTGATTAAACCTAACATTAGGAGAGGTGACATTAAAACAAAGACCGTGTATGAAGAAACAAAATGGATTTTAGAACCGCATGCTGACTGTGGGAAAGGCTTAAATGGGTCTGTATCTTTAAGACCTGTGCTGGGATCTAGAGCTCTACCCTGCCCTGTTTTGTGAGTGAGTATTTAAGGAATGTTTTAACTGCTGTGTATTAGATTTGAGGAAGCTGATGGGCATGAAAGCGCTTATCTTCTCTATGTCTTTTATTGTTTTATTATTTTTAACTTTTGTTTAATAAGCAGAATTTTAAGTGTAAATCTCTGCTGTGTCGGATGGATACATGTGTTTTGTGCAATCTGATTTTTCTGGTTCATCCAGCCTTGTCCGCATATCCTGTTTGTTCTTACTATTTGCAGAGCTTGTCCTCCTCCAATAGAAAAACCTTCATCTCCAACCTAACTTTGTTGAACTGATCAGCCCTAAAACACCCTCCGTCTAAATGAAATGGCACAGTTTAACATAACTTTCCTTAGCATCCTAAATGAGCACATCCCATTGAGAAGTTAAAGAGGTATAGTAAATCTAGCACCTTGACTAACTAAAGACACAAAGCATATCATGACTTTGAGAGATAGGGCTTGGAAATATGGGAATGTGATAAAACTATATGGAAATCTGATAAAACTGAACAAAACCTACAGAAATAAAAACAGCCGAGAATATTACTAAATACAGGATTTTTCACGTCAGGAAGTCATACTTCATTGCCATCTGTCACATGAAGGGAAGGAAGGAGTTGAACAAGTTATGTAATGTTGGAATGAATGCTGATTATGAAAAGAGAAATGAGTGCATTATGTGAAAACATGTTACCATGCTTTTTTCTTTTATGTTAGCGTATGTGCACCGGTGTCACAGTTTTTCTTGTGATTTAGTAAATTATGTTTATAAAAAATCCAACATTTTTCTGGTCATCTCTCAACCAACTCTTAGAACCAAAGCACATCACCCAGCCAGCACCTTTTACAAATGATCATTCTATTGACAATGACAACTTATTCAGTACACATTTTTATACAAACTGTAGCCTCCCTTCTAAATAATGCCTCTGTACCCTCGGCAATACTCTCCATAAAACCTGTTCATAACCACAGTATGACATGCTTCCAGACAGTTTCCACTTCTGTCATCAAAAAGCTCTGCATCTGCATAAAGGCGGTACTGCCACAGAACTTTCAGACTGTAGACCACTAGCTAGGTATTCTATCTCCTCTTTGTAAAACATTGGAAAAATGCATCCATTTCCAGCTATTCCATTCATTGCTGATAATCTCCTCTGCCCACCACAATATGGATGTTGACCCATCACAGCACTACTGCTGGTCTTAACTGCACAAGTGCAGTTAACCAAAACATAAATGCTGGCAGATGAGTCTCATACTCGCTCTTAGATCTCCCAAAGGCCTTGAAAGCAATTTCTCACCAAATACTACTATAAAAACGAACCTAATTAGGTTTGTGTTCATCTTCTGTTACCTGCTTTGACGTTTATCTCAATACTTGACTGTAAGCAGTCAGATAGTAAACTACAATCTCTGAATGTCTCCCATTATGAACAGGCATGCACTAAGGCTCCGTTCTTGATGCCCTGCTGTCTAACATATTTACTAATTATTTGCACTCCGCTAGTAAGCATGCCACGATTCTGCAGTATGCAGATGACTCAGCTCTCTTCTGCTCTGCCAAAACCTTACATTTACTAGAGCAACTATTACAGGAGCCCGTATAGTTCCATTATTTCTAAATCCTAAAAAAAATCAAGCTGTTAGTCTCTAAATAATTCAATGACAAGAAATCTGTCTTCACCATTACATTTTCTAGTAGTACAAATGTTGAATTAGTCACCCATACAAAGATGTGAGACGTTATTGATGAAGACTTGACATTTGATTATCACATAAAAGAAGTTGTTTAAAAAAACTTGTCTCTTAACTGGACACATCTTACAGAGTTATACAATTCCTCACTGACATGACCAGGACAACTGTCACTTTCTCGTACCTTTTCCATATTCCTCATTATGCTGTCCCAACACACATTAAATTACAAAATGCCAAACTCAACTTTCTTGAGCAATTCTACAACAAAGTAGCAAGGTTTGCAGGTAGTCTGATTTATAATTCTTAACTTTGCTGGACAAAATTATCACACACCCTAACACTGAAACAGCTAGTCACAATACACAGTCTCATCTACAAACCAGTAAACTGCCCAAGCTCATGTAATATCATTTGTCACTGTACACCTACCAGGCCTCTTTGTTCCATTGATAAACTACTACTACTACTATAAACCAAATAATATTGTTGGCGATTCTCTACTCCTGTGTTGCCAAAATGGTGGAAATCTATCCGCCTACCTCTCAGACAGTTTAATAACATCAAGTTCTTCCAGTTTCAACTCAAACACCACCTAACAAACTCTTGGCACTGCTCATGCTCCATACTAAGTAAAATTCATCATTCTACGCTCACCATATTACTTATGTACAGTAGTCTAATTTATTCAAGCGTCTTTTTTTAATTCAAGCTTCTCCAGTAAGTCCACCAAGTCCTTCAAAATGTTTACCGTGGAATGCCCTTCTTCCTATCTACGCATCCTTAGTACTTGTATCCGTTGTGTCTCAGCTTTTTCTTTTCCAATTCTACACCCCTGCCTCCCTTCCTTATCCTCCCAGCTGTCCTCATTTATTCTGCTTCTATCACCTCATGTACTCTACTTTACCGCTTCTTTTTCCCCACTTTTTAAGCTTTTGGCCCTTCTTTACCTTTTCCTCTACCTCCTATTTATCCTGCCTTTCCACACTCCTTTCTTCATCTCAACTATATAATACCCGTTTTCCTTTTTATAATGCTCTCTACAACACAGCCCGCGCTCAACTTTATCAAGCTTAACTCCGTAGTTCCTGTTCATAGAGTGCTTGTACATATGTTTTGATGTTTCCTCTGTTGTTTAACACACTCTTTTGTCACATGCTGTTGGTATACATATACAGGTTATATTCTGTTGATATGTTTTCGTTTGTCTATAAGATTGTATTTATTTTCTGTTATATTATTATAAATACTCAATTGTATGCTTATTAGTTGTTACATTAATGTTTCCGGGAGATTTTCTCTCTCGGCCTCCACTGAAAAGGTGTTTCACCACAGTCCTACTATCCTGGTGAGCAGATGAATAATAAAAATGAAATAAATAAATATCACCAAGTCTATCTATAGCAAGGGAAGCAATAAGAAAGAATACAGTGTATATATTTTGTAGATCAAAGCCTTTGTAAACTTTGAGTTTAGTACATAAAAAGTCTGTTTTTAAATTCAAAGCTTTGTAGTTGAAATATCAAAATTGTAATTTTTGTATATTTGCTTGGGGGTTATGGTGGATATGGATGCATTTTATACTGTATATGCAGGACAAGCTGACATGTTTATTTCTGTGAAGTACAGCTGTGCATGGTCAGAATTTCATAACAGCTTTTGTGACTTGAGGATTTTACTGTGCAAGAGCGATTGGTTTGCCTTTTGAGTAGAGAACAGCACCTGTTTTTGTATTGGTGTCATACTGTAGTCAGCAGTTGGCATCCTGGGTCCACTTACAATAGCTGATGGAGCAGACCAGAACTAGTAACCTGATCTGACTGCAGGGGAGCACAAATGGGTGGTTCTTGGCTGTGAAGTCATCTGGTTAAATTCCTTGAATATACTTGTAACTTTTTAAAATGTTTTCTTCACAAGTGCTGTGGTAGCATTGTCGCTTCACAGTAAGACGCTGTTCGGTTCAATTCGATTCTCAGCTAGAGCGTCTTCTGCGTGGAGACATGCGTGAATGGGTGTACCTTTGTTGAAGGTTGTGCGTCAGAGCTGGTAACTCTGCACGTAAAAATCAACTACCAATCATTAGCGGACCCCTAACCGGGAAAAGCCAAAAGACACATTCATTCTTCACAAGTCATGATAGTTTGTTTCAGCTGCATTGCTCAGTAGCAGATGTGGTACCACTTGATGTGAAAGTTCCTGGATTCTCTACATACCTCTCAACTGTCCCTGATTTTCAGGGACATCCCTGATTTTGACTCAAAATTTAGCTCTGTCCCTCTTAATCCCTCCCAAAACTAGTGACTTTTGGAGGAAAGGTGGTGAATTACACTTAATGAGTAATGACAATAATTAAGAGTTACAGACTTCTTTTACTTCAGAAAATGTGTATTAATTCATATGCTCAGATTCTGTCAATGTTTCAAGTTTTGTTTGTGTCTTTCGGCTTTTCCTGGTTAGGGGTCGCCACAGCGGAACTCCGGTCCACCAATGATTGGCAGTAGAGTTTTACGTGCTGGCTTGCCGGGCCTAACGCACAACCTTCAACGAAGGAACGCCCATTCACGCATGTTGCCACACAGAAGACGCTCTAACTGAGAATCGAACGGGCAGCGTCTAACTGTGAGGCGACAATGCTACCGCAGCACCACCACCACAGTCTGTCAATGTTTCAAGTTAATAGCACTAATATTTTAAAAGTGTCCCTGATTGTCCCTGATATTTTCTTGACTTGTCCCTGATTCTGTTGAAATTTGTGCCCGATTGGTTGAGAGGTCTGATTCTCTGTTATGTTTTCACTGGTTAATTTTCATTATTGTTAATATATGAAAGAGTGTATCTGTATTTTAAAGTTCACTAGCTGGATTCATTCAGTTTGAGCTAGAAGCAGGTAGTAGAGCTGGCTGTTTTAAAGCTCTGTGATGCAAATCTGAACTCCTGTTGTAATTCCACAGGTCTTGCTTTGCTTACATTGTCTCTGTTTGATGTGCCTGTCTTGGTTCTTTCTCCCTTTGACTCTTCTGTAGTTATCTTGTGTTTTACTTGGGAAACCTCAGATACTGGATTAATAAAATGTGTATGTTTAAATGCCAGAGATGAACCATTTCTTTGCACATCACTGAATTTTGTTATCAGTTGTACAGATATATATTACTTCACAACAAACAAGTGCCATATGGTAACTAAACAGCTTCTACTCACTAGTCTCTATTTATTCTCCATCTTAAGTGTCGAGTTTTGGTGGTGGGTATTTATTTATTATTTATCACTGGATAATTTGTATTGAATGTGTTGATGTAATGTGAACTAGCTTGGATGTCATACGTGTTATTTTCTTTCTTATGTTATTCTTTGACATCGCTGTATCTATGTTATTTGCACTGCATTTCCCCTCGTGAGCTGGCATTTGTAATTTCATTTAGGCTGCACTTGTGTGGTCCTAAATGACAATAATGTATCTTTGAATCTTTAACTTGTTAAGCAGCATTATGGAGAGTAAACTGTGCATTGTTTCAGTAAATTTGTATCTAGTCCATCCCCAAGAAAAAAGTACTAATAAAATGAAGTCCACTAGTTTGGCTGAAGTATACCCTCACCCCAATCCCAGTCATATTTATGCACCATACTGCTTTCTTTAGTGAAATTTAGATTACGGGTAGTCTGAGTGAAACCTGTAGCCATCATGGGGTCAGGTGGGTGTAGCATTAAACATCCTTGGTGACACAAAGCTAAGCAGCAGGGACAGTTCACCATAAGTTGTAGAATGGTTTATAATAGAATTTACAAGCTTGATAGATCGTTCAGCCATAACATTTTAAATGTAATATGGAAACAAAGTAGAAAAAAAGAATTCTGTATATTAATGGTGGAGAAATGGTAGCATATTAAATAAAGTAAAATAATTAAAAGGACCCTAGGAGTAACCATGCTAGGTGTCCTTGGAGGAAAATATTGGCAAAACAGATTGATTTATAAGGGAGTCTGAGTAACGGTGCGAGATGTCTTAAAACTAAAAGCAACAGCACTTTCCCGTTGTGCACATAGTAGAAAAGGCCCATTTGCAGTCATATGCTGCACTTGAAAGGACAAAGACCGAGTAAGGGTAATTCAGGACAGGGCAATAAAGATCTTAAGCATTCTGCAACTGAGATCTTAAAATCTTATGTAAGAGTTAAAAAGGAAAGGGAGCATGATAGGAAGAAGGCAGAGACATTCCAGTCATGTTTAATTGTAGGGACTAATGGTGACTTTAAATCACACAGAGTTAATCGATTACCATCTGCAATGCCGATATGTGCAGGAATAGAATATGGTTAGCAATTAAAGTTTAGAAGTTGTGATTATGTAGTGGTGTCATTTCTTATCATGGTTTTTAGAGAGTCTAGCAGAGTATGAGATGGTCATCATCATGTTGTACCCCTGGATCTGTAAATGCCCTTGTTTGCTCTCAAGCACTAATTTGCTATTTGTGTTGCTTTTTCCACTTCTTCGTGGTTGTGCAGTCATGGAGTTAGTATATATAAGTAAGGGGGGAGGGGTGCAGGGGGCTTGCCCCCCCCTTTCAAAAAATGTTTTAGACTATATATATATATATATATATTTTTTTTTTGTGGAGAAGGTTTTCTATGAAATGGGTCCAACAGTGTGAGTTTCAGTGAAACGAGTTTTCAGTGTTATGACATAAACCCGTAACAGAGAATATGAAGGTATCAGAACTCTGTTTTCTTCAAGCACTTAAACACGGTGATCTCAGCTGGGTTCATTTCACAAGGTATGATTATACTCTGGTAAAGAATTTCACACACATTTTAAATAGCAGATCTGCTCGCAGTGTTATATTTCTAAGTTGATGTCATCTAGTTGTCTTGGCCGTCATCAGTCCATCTTAATTTGCTCCTTTCCAGAACTGTAACCATGGTGGATGTCCAATGATTTTAAGATTACATCTGTTTGCTGTCTTGTTAAAGTTGAGTAAAAAAAAAAAAAAAACGAATAGCTGATGTTGTTGTGGTTTTGTGTACTTTTAACTGCTGTGCACGTTGCAAAATATTACAAAATGGTATGTCTGTAGTTAGTGGTGCTTTTTTGAGCTTGGCCAGTGTTGCCTAAATAAGAAGCATTTAACTGTGAAGGTTTCCCACAGGTACTCCTTAAGTATGGTAAACTGTCGAGAGAAGAGGAGTGCAGACCTCACACAATCTTTTTTGCATTTGACTACATGTTGGAGTGATGGTTAAGTACATGTAAATGGCTATTAAAAAGAGCTTTTCAAAATAACATTAAACTTGAGTGGAAATTAAAAATGCTGGTTGTTTACTGTGCAGTCTCCAAGATGATATTTATACCACTGAATGACCAGCATTTTGCTGTGCTTCTAAAAGGTTTTTATAGTTTGTTGGCAGGATTTACTTCTTGCATTTCCTGTTACGGGTTGGTTGCTGTGATGTTCTCGCATTCCTATGGTTTGTATGATCATTTCCATAGACTAACAGCCTGACACAGACAGACATCCTAATGTCTGCAGTTAGGAGGGGACTGTGTACATGTATTAGCAGTAGTTTAAAGATAAGTTTACTGTCAGCATTTCACTCTTCTACAAATTTGCACAACACAGATGTATGAGTTGCATTTTCTTTGTA
The DNA here is from genome assembly GCF_019279795.1 of Protopterus annectens. NCBI lineage: Eukaryota > Metazoa > Chordata > Ceratodontiformes > Protopteridae > Protopterus > Protopterus annectens. The sequence goes on from NC_056734.1 coordinate 186,023,273, forward strand.
GTCCGGTATCGGACAAGATACATAATACAAGATCTTATTTCAGTAATGTGATTTAGGGAGAAATTGCATATGTCTTACACACATCAAAGAGTTGAAGTTATTAGTGTTTCTTGAATTACTATGTGAGAAATACATATGCTTCCATCTGATCTGTAGACAGTTTTATGAGTTTGCTTTCTGATGTCTGTAATTTAGGGAGCAGAAAATATTGTTTCTTTTTTGTTCTCCATAATTTGTTTGCATTGTTAGATAAATGAAGAACATAATAGTGTTGCAGATTGTTACATAAAAAGGATTTCTTTAATCTTCCTCTCTTGACTGTCATCCAGATGTCTGGACACGTGACATTAATTAAAAGGGAAAGTGGTACCCCAGCATTTTTAAACACTTCTAGATGTGATTTGATGAGATTTCCTAACGTCTTTGTGGCAGGAAGAAGGATATGTGAATACCAAAAGAAGTCTCATGACACTCCGTATGCTCTTCCAGTGTCCTTTTTTTTTTAAATGAGTTTATGCATATTTTCAGAGCATGGAAGCATGTCTTTGCTAGTCAATGTGGTAATGAATGAAATTAATTCAGTTAGGAAAGTCTTGTTAAGATAAAATTCTTATTGTTTTAATGTTTGATATTACTTGGTTATATTCTTTCTGGCTTGGTAGGCCCATATTTGTTTCTGCATAATAATGGCACTGGTGTAGTATGTAGCATATTGATACTGTAGCTGCTGGTCGAAACTTTGAGGATATTCTAGTTAGACTGTCTAAACATGTATGGATGTGAACCTCCTGATGCAAATGGAATGTAAATTGGAAATAATAGGCCAGATTTCAAAAGGCCTGGTCTCAGTGTAGGTGGCTACTTACACTGAGAGCAAGTCTTTGGGATCAGTTCCAAATGTGTCGACTTTATATTGTCTGAGGTTTTAATCTTCTAAAATTGTGCAGCTTGTAACCACGCTTCATGTATCACAGTTTATGAATGCTTCCTGTTCCAAGTGTCAATTTTTGCTTATTTTATTTTCAGTGATGAAAAAAATGTGTTGCATAACTTTTGTCACTAGTTTTAAGCATTAGAAAAGCTTTACTATAACCTCCGTGGTTTACACTTTTTTTCTTGAAACTGTATTTTCTCCTTTTAGAGGTGTAAGTAAGGGGTGAAAAATATTTTTGTTACATGATCCGCTGTGGCGACCCCTAACCGGGAAAAGCCGAATATATATATATATATATATATATATATATATATATATGTATATATAGGTTCATAGGTTTTGTATGTGTGTGTGTGTATACATATATATATATATATATATATATATATATATACATATATATATATTTTTTTATATATATATATATTATATATGTGTGTGTGTGGTATATATATATATATATATATATATATATATATATATATATATATATGTATATTTATATTATATATATATATATATATACATACATATTTTATATATTTATATATATGTGTGTGTGTCTGTGCGTGTGTTTTATATATATGTGTTTATATATATATATATGTGTGTGTATATATATATATATATATATATATGTATATTTATTTATATATATATATATATATATATATATATATATATATATATATATATAGGTTCATAGGTTGGTACTAGGCTATCAGTCCTAGGGCCTATACAACCCTAGCCATAACAATTCCCTGGTTATTTCTTCCCACACTATTTATATATATAAATATATATGTGTGTGTGTGTGCAGGGTTAGACTAAGGTCTCAGGTAGGGAAGTTTTGGTATAAGGTTAGAGTAAGATCTAAGGTAGGGGATAGCTTTACTTTTTGTGTGTGATTGTGGCTTTACCAGTCTTGATTAGTTGTACTCTTAGGAAAAGGGTTTTTGATAAGGTAATGTGTCAATCTGGTGTTATTCGCAGGAACGTGGTTAAGATTAACGTACATAAATAAGATGGACGGGGGTAAAGAAATAATAAGAATTAGAGTCTTTAGTATGAGTTAGTTAAGGTAGAATATAGTGGTTATCCAACAAAATATATGCGTGTATGTATATATGTATAAGTATATGCATATAATATAGCAATAACCCACGCCTGGGTGTGGGTAATTCGGGATTTACCCACGGTAGGCGTGGTTTGGTCCCGAGAGCGAAGCCCGTGGGACCAAACAAAGACAACCGTTGGTAAATCCTGCATTACCCACACCCAGAAGTGGGTTATTGCTATTATACTATGACATTATTTAAGAAAAGAAATAATTACTTTTCTTAAATAATGGCATTGTATAATGCCTCTTTGCTGCCCTTCCTTAGCTGTCTGGTATCCGCGGCAGTTCTGATGTACTGCGCATGCCTACGCAGTACATAAGAGCTGTGGCCAAAAGCAACGGAGAAAGCAAGATCTCCGTTGCTTTTTTACTGTTTCGCTATGTTAAATGGGTTTATATAGTTTACTATTAGAAAGGAGAGTATCAGATACCTGGCTAATCCAATAATCACAAGGGACTATCAAAGCATGGAATGGTATCCGTCTACAAGACAACAAAATATGTAAAGTCCTGAAAACCCTACTGCTGTGGGCCCCCTGGAAGAAGCATTACCATGGATCTTGAAAGGAAGCTAAGTTGGACAGTCTCTATTGTCTGTTTTAGGCATTCTGAATGTCTGTGTCCCCAATCTGGCCCTACTCTCGTCTGTTCTAGTAGTAAACCTATATATTTATGTATATAATGAGTAGAATACATGCATACTTGCCCAGATACACATATACATAAGTACGTAGAGAATTTAAATAATTTCTGTGGTGTGTGTATAAGAGTAAATTCTATCAAGTTGAGAATATGTGTTGTAAGAGTGCTGGCTGTTTTTATCAAAGCAAGTGAACTTGTTCTACAGAAACTTTTTTAAGAAGTAGGTTGAATTTCAGCATAGTTAGGATCATTTCATAATGTTTTGTGGAATGGTGTACCATGGTGAGGGGATGACATCGGAGATTGCTTTTTCATTTATAGCAAGGGCGCAAGGAGACCATAAAGTAGAGGTGCATCATGGTTCCTGGGGGTGGGGGTATATACTGCTCATGTGCTCTTCAAAGGAGAGCAGTAGCTGTTCTGTGTGAGTATGTAGGTCAGCCTGCTTTGGAGGAAGGTTGCTGTAGCTTGTATTGGAAGGCAGATGTTTGACAGTGATGTATGGAGAAAGGGCAAAGATATATAAACAATGGTAGTTTGCTCTTCCTCTTTAGGGTTTCAGTACTGTTAAAGGAGTTTGCAAGACCTCGAGTGTAATTAACAACTAATAGTATATTTAAAATAACCTGGTGGCATAGTATACGCAAGTATTAGTAATCTGTATATACAACATATGTTTAAAATATATAAGTGGTAACTAAATCAAATACCAAGATGGAATGAAGGTGTGTAAATTATTTGTGTGTTAATTTCTATTAAACAGTGTAACAAGCCAATGATCCACCTTTGGTAATCTTTAGGAATTATGCCACAGTTTGTTAAGACCTCTTATTCCATAACTGTCAGGCATACTACTACTTGTTATAATTCACAACTCATCCCCACAAGTCTAGTTTTCTTTTTTGTACTTTGCTTTGGTTTGAAGACATAGTGCCAGATACAAGGGTGTGTTATGATGTTCTTCCAGTTTGATTTCTGTTTGTAATGTTTTCCTCCTTTTCTTAAAACATTTAAAGGGAAGTTTCTCCCTCTTCTTTTCAGCTATGTGTTCGGGCCTAGGCCCAGTCATCTTAATAGCAGTGTATGGTCCCGTCTTTACTAATTATGCCTGGGGTTGGACTGTTCAGTTTGATGATGGGCAAATTAAATATTTGTACTGCTTAGTTGAATCTAATGATCTTGGCCACTGCAGATTTTCCCTATGGCTCAACTTTGCTACAAGAAGACAAAGTAAAAAAAAAAAGGCAATTTGTGCTATTCTTTCAAGCCCTTCTTCCCATTCATTTAGTGTCACTCTTTTCAGGCATCTAGGTATGCCTCTGCATCTTCTCATTATTTGCCTTCAAAACTGTTTTCTGTAAAGAATTAATTCAAAAAGCCTTCATTTTCTCACAGAAAAGTAGGATTCTTCTCACTCTGTGTCATCAAAAACTGATTGATTCTTTACTCGGCTGTAAGATGCAGCTCAGGTGAGAGGGGATTTTATCAAAATCCCCTCCTTGCTAGTCTTGAGGTTTACTGCTGCACCCATTACTTCCATCCAGGTCTTCTCTGCCCTTTTTGAAGTGTGTAACATTTACATTGCCGAGACACTCATTGGGCCTTCCTACTGAAATGTTTACATTCAAAATGCTGAGTGCTGAGATGCCAAAAAAATGACTGAACATCCAGGAGAAGAGCAAATCTCAAACATTGTTCTTCATCTTTTAACTTCTTTTTGTAGGGGTACAAGCCTCTTGCATCCCCTGTCCAATATCTGGAGGCAAGCCCCAACACTTGTGTCAAAGGAAAAAACTTCGAAGACCAATTCACGTTAGGTTCAAGCAAGGCACCCTTTATTACTTGCAGCAAGGAGACAAAGCATGTAGGCACAAGGTTTGTCTAGCTCTTTGGTGATCAGTATGGGTTATTCTTATACAGTTCTCTTCATGTCACACAGAAAATGTTACTATTCTATTGCTGATGTAGTTAGACACAGCTTTCTGTATTGTTCTACAGAAAATGTTACTAGACTTATTGCTGACTAGGTTAGATTATTTGCTAGCTTGCAAAACATTTTGAGAAAAACAACCTGGCCTTGGGCTTATTTTAGCCCACCTTAACTTTTTCAATTCTTCAATTGTGCAGTTCTAATACACGTGTTACATTTTGCCTAGATTCAAGGTACATTTCTAGCTTTGGTACAAGTAATGCTGACTATGGTTTAAACTTTCAAGCATCTATTGTTTTCTTTATCAAAGCTTCTAGCAGCTGCATACTTTCTCATGGCATAAGCAGAAATGAATATCTCTTTTTATTAGGTTTCATGACATTAGCAGAAATGAAACGTCTCTTGTTATTTTCATGACATTAGCAGAAATGAAATGCCTCCTGTTAAGTTTCTAATAGCTGTGCAGATTCATGCAGTGTGAACAGAATAAATGTATTAACCCTTTTAAACCTTGAATGCACTAAGCATGCATATTACTATTATATATTTTTCTAACATTTTCCCCCCTTTTAATACTTTTATTCTACTTTCAAGATAAGCATAAACATTTTTTTCTTCCCCTAACCTCTTCCTACTCAGGATTTGCACTTAAGAGAGTCATTCAGTTTTAAACTTATGAAAGCATTTTCAGTTTTTCAGCAATTCTTCAAGTTCAGCACCTTGGTATAAGGTTTCTGAAACTGAAATGTCTATAAAGTCTTTAATCAGTCTTTTTATGCAGGGGATGCCGCAGCACACACATACCACCAGTAGGATTATTCCTACACAGATGGCAATCAGAATGTTCATCAGGATACTGCCCCACCCCCCCAAACAATTTCTGGAAAAAGTCCGTCAATGGATTTGGTCCTGGTTTGGTCATGGCTGACACCTGCTGAATTACCTCAAGATGGTTTGTGGTCAGGAATATACGAACAGCATTCCTCCTGGATTAAAGCGCACGTATCTCCTCTCGCCACTAGGGTGAAGTCAATAGCCATGTGATTTTGAAGCACCGCTGTTCTCATGGCAGTCAGTTCATCAGTCACCAGTTCTAGGGCAGAAAAGGTTACAGTGCTCATTATTTCGAGAAGCTTAGACAATTTTCTCAGTTCCCAGATTGATTTTGTTGCTCCATATGCTGGCAGTACACCTGCCCACGATATAATAATATCACTCAAGTCCATATTCGACAGTCCATTTTTCCCTAAGTCCACAGCATGATCGTTTTTCCAGCACGCATTGATTTGCCCCACTAGATTGACAGGCTTCTTGATTTCTCGAACATTTTGAATTTTCCCTTGAGGTAAAACTGCTGTGTGTCGTATGGCCGGAACCAGGTACCAAAACAACTGCCGGACCATTTCTCAGGTAAACATTTATATGCTTTCGTACCACATACAAAGTAACAACCTTCTACTTTGGTAGTAACTTTACTATGCCCTGGCTCTGCATGAAACATTTTTTTGTCTATTATAGACAGCTGTGTATAGAGGTCAGCATTATGTTTTACTTCATCATTTGTCCTATGCATCAGTTCAACAAATGAATCCTAGCTTGTGTTGCAATAGGATCCAATGTTATCAGGTTTAGTGTAGCATCTATAGGGAACAGTCACATTGCAATTGCTCCAACCCACCTGAACTGTATCACTCTTGTAAAAACGCACAGTTCCCTTCTGTCGAACAGACAAGTGCAATGCTACTTTATCTTGTATTGTGATATCTGATGTATCAAGTTTTCCCAGGTCTTGTTGGCTCCTAGGGGAACTGAAGTTAACAGTAACCCCCCATATGCTGTTGGCAAAGCTGTGCAAGTCCAGCAATTCGAAACATTGAAGGTCTCAGCATACACATATTTGATTGCCTGGTAAGTGTTAAAGTTCAGGTGCCACTCTGCACACTTGTTTAGTTAAATTTGTGTGGTTAGGAAAAGGAATGGCCACAACAAAAAGATTATTGTCACTAGTACAGTCAACAGGATGATTATGCAATACTTTTGAGGAAACAGTTGCTCTGCATTTCTGTTTTCTCCGACTCTTCCAAGTAGGTGTATTTGGATCTTACTGGATTTTGTCATCTTTATTTCGGACATGTGCTCTTACTCTCTGCCCTAAATAGGACATTCAGCACTGATGGTTTCTTCACTGAGGTTGAGACGGATCAGTCCTATTGATCTGACCCCCCTTTGTAGCCAGACTTTGTGCTGAGGGCCCCGATGGAGAGATAAGATTTTTGTCCAACTCAAAGTTCTTAACCAGCTTGCAGTGCGTCAGGTGTATCCACAAAGCTCGTTCTGCTATCTTGACTGCAGTGGGTGTTGAAAGAAGCACCTGGTAGGGACCTTCCCACCTTGGCAATGACCAATTCTTCCTCTTGATGTTTTTGATCCACACCCAATCTCTGGGCATCACTGCCACTTCTGATGTCTTGCTTTGTTTTCTATCTGAAACAGAATTTGACCTCAACATATGTTTAGAACTCAACAATCTTTTCATATATTCAGCTAGTGTGAAATCAGCTTCCTGGTCTGATGACATGAGAAGTTTCCAAAGGGGTGTATAATAAGCCCTTCCAAATAATTTTTCAAAAGGAGTCAATCCTTTTGCTGTAGGGACAGTTCTCATGCTCTACAGTGCCAGGGGCAAACAGTATAACCAGTTTTTTTCTGTCTCAGCTATTAATTTTCTCAGTTTGTTTTTTTAGTATACCATTATGCCTTTCAACTAGCCCTGCAGATTGTGGATGGTATGCACAATCATTTTTTAAAGAAATACCAAAATACTTACTCTACTGCTGTATGGTTTGATTTACAAAGTGTGTACCATTGTCACTGTAGATCCTTTCTGGAATACCAAACCTAGGAATGATTTCCTTGACAAGTACTTTTGCCACCGTAGCTGTATCTGGATTTTTGGTTGGAAAGGCTTCCACCCATCTGGAAAACATATCTATAATGACTTTATGTAGAAATAAAAACGAGTGAGGACTACCACGAAAAAAAGATTTATTACATATGAAAAAGTTAAGCACTTTCACGTACTACCAAGGTACGCTTCATCAGATCTGAAAAAACATTCCCAAGAACTCACATTTTATAAGACAACTAAAAATTGCATAATTAGATGATTATGTCAATACAGTGATTGTAGATTTATTGCTTAATTAGATGATTATGTCAATATAGTGATTGTAGATTTTAAATTAGTTGTCTTATAAAATGTGAGTTCTTGGGAATGTTTTTTTGAGATCTGATGAAGCGTACCTTGGTAGTACATGAAAGCGCTTATCTTTTTCATATGTAATAAATCTTTTTTGTTTTTCGTGGTGGTCCTCACTCGTTTTTATTTTTACATAAAGTTGTTTGTTCGCTTTTTGCTTATCGAGTTGGACCTTCAGATAGCAGCGGTTTCTTCTTTATACATCATATCTATAATGACAAGACAATACTTCTTATTTTCACATTTGTTCAAATCTATGAAATCCATACAAATAGTGTGAAATGGATATGGTGGTGTGGGGAAACTCCCTTGCTTGGGCTTTATCGCCCCCTGTGCATGATGTTTGTTACAAATCTGACACATCAAACAAAATTTTTTAGGGTAGTTTGTAAATCCATACGTTAACACCTGGTTCACCAGCTGTACCATCCCCCCTACCAGCGGTACCATCCCCCCTGTTGAGACATGGCACTGCCCATGGCTCAACAAAGCTGCATATCGAAACAAATTAGAGGGTAGTGTCGGTTTTCCTTCTCTAGAGATGTACAGCCCCTTTTCGAGGATTTCTCCTTGTTTTATCCATCTTTGTTTTTCAGCTTGCGTTTTGAGTGTCTGCATTGTTTTTAACATGTCTAAATCTAAAATCTCAGAGGGTTGTAATTCCTCATTTAAAAGAAATACTTCTGTGGCTGCTTGTTTTGCAGCTGTATCAGCTCTCGCATTACCTTTTGAAATCCTATCTTGTTGCTTGGTGTGAGCTGTGCATTTACAAATGGCTACTTTCTGAGGTAACTGAATAGATTCTAAAAGACCTAAAATAAACTGTGCATGATTTATAGGTTTGCCAGTAGATGTTATCATTCCCCAGTTTTTCTACTGTTGCGCAAAAACATGTACAGTAGAAAAAGCGTACTGGCCATCAGTAAAAATGTTTACACATTTACCCTTTGCTAAGGTACATGTCCGTGTCAGGGCAATCAATTTTGCTGCCTGTGCAGATAAATTATGTGGTAAAGGTTTTACTTCTATAATCCCAGTATCAGAAACTACTGCATATCCTACTAGGTTCTGTCTTGCAGGACCCCTTCTGCACGAGCCATCCACGTAGTATGTCACCTCGGCATCATCAAAGGGGACATCCGTGAGATCTTTTCTAGGTAGTGTCTTTTGCTCAATTACCTGCAGGCAGCGGTGTGGTGTGCCGTCTGCAGGGGTCAGGAGCAGAGTAGCAGGGTTTAAAGTCGTGCAGTGCTCAATTGTCATATGAGGTTGGCTCAACAATATAGTCATACAGGAAAGATATGCCACCTTTTCTTGTAGTAAAATAATCGTGACTGCATGAGGTACTCTCAAAGTGAGAGGGTGGAACAAAACTACTGAGGCTGAAGCCTGTACTGCCATTGCAGCTGCAACTACTGCTTGTACACAGTGAGGTAAGGATCGTGCCACTGGGTCTAGTTGTGATGAATAGTAAGCAATGGGGCATTGCTTATCCCCATGCTGTTGTGTTAATACTGATGTCATGTAACCCTGCTTACAATCTACAGTTTGGAAAAAACGTTTATGGTAGTTTGGCAATCCCAGAACTAATGAGGATGCTATTAACTGCTTTAGTTTGCAGAAAGCAGATTCTGCCTCTGGTGTCCATTGTAACAAATCCTGCGCTGCCATAGGCTTCTTATATATAAGGTCAGTCAGAGGTGCAGATTCCAAGGCATAGTTTGGAATCCAGCTTCGGCAAAAAATAGTTGTATCCAGGAAGGACATCATTTCCTTCTTGGTAGTGGGTTTTGGTGCTTGCAAAATTGCTATTTTTCTGTCCTCATCTAATGTTCTACCTTCCTTGGATATTACATATCCTAGGTATTTGACTTGTTTTTTCCAAAGCTGCAGTTTTCTTTTATTTACCTTATGTCCTTCAGCGGCTTAAAAATGGTAGGAGTGCTATGGTATCTTCTCTGCAATCCTGCTGGGTGGGGGCTGCCAGCAAGATGTCATCAACATAAAGTAAAATCTGACTGCTTGTTGGTGGGGTGAATCCCGCCAAGCTGCTTGCCATTTCTTGTGAGAATATCGTTGGACTTTCACAATATCCCTGTGGTAGTCATGTATATGTATACCTTTTTCCCTGAAATGTGAATGCAAACCAATACTGGCTATCAAGGTGTATTGGTATCGAAAAGAACACATTGCTAATGTCTACCACAGAAAAATACTTCTGTTGAGTTTTCAAATCATTCAACAGGGTGTGTGGGTCTGGCACCGTGGGTGCCCTTGGTATTACCGCATCATTTACGGCTTGTAAATCTTGAACCATACGCCATTCTCCATTGGCCTTTTTAACTGGAAATAAGGGTGTGTTACATGGTGAATCGGGAGATTCTGCTAGTATCTCTCCTTTAAGTAAGGCTGCTATAATAGGCTTTATCCCTGCCTCTGCATCTTTTCTTAAGGGCTACTGTCTTTTTTGTGGTCTGAATGCTGACTTTGGCGTGATAGTAACTGGCCCTGCTGTACGAATGAGTCCTACATCTGATTTTCCTGTTGACCAGAGGGTCTCTGGTATATTTCATAAGGCATTTTCTTCCTCCTTTAATAGGAGTGTCAATCAGCTGTCCTCGCTAGACTGAAAGTGGACAGCTGGGTTGGTCTGAGTTATCCAGTTCAACTTCTGTATTTGTATTCCCTGTTCTGACAGTTCTAGTTCTGCCTGTTTCTCCCATCTCGTGGATTTTTCTCCTAGGTCTGCGCATTCTATATTTCTGTTTTTGGTTAAGCTAACATGTGGTAATCGATTAGATTTATAAAGTGCAAAGAACTCCTGGGGCAATGAACAGCTGGCTACACTGTTCCCCTCTGTGTCCCAGTACAGGTTATGCAATATCAACCCATTTGCTTGATTCTTAAATAATTCTTGCTCATATTCCTTATCAGGTCCTGGTGTGTTACAATAATACAGGGTACAGTGCAACAGGTGTTGCTTATCAATTTCAAGGGAGGGGAACTTGCTGATGGCTACATTCATTAACTCTTTGGTCGCAGTCCCTGGACCAGTTGTAACCAAGTCCTGGCTATACCAGTAAAACATTTCACCCTCCGATTGCACTGCAAAGATATCAATTTATCACTGTGCTTCCATACCCTGCATGGTTGGGACTACTGCTATACCAAATAGCTGCACGAGGTCTCTGCCCAAGAGGTTTACTGGGCATTTTGCAGAAACAACAATTTTGCTTTTTTGTGTCAATCCTGAAACTGGATCAGTTATTGCAATGTTACGGGAGAGAGGCTCCCGATACAGCTGTCCATTAGCTGCTTTGACCAGTATGTAATCAGGTGACTCTGTGTTTTCTGGCAGTTTGGAGGGATGTATTAGGGTTTGTGATGCCCCTGAGTCACACAAGAATTTGACTTCCCTCCCCTCTACCAAGAGTGTAACTTCTGGTTTCGTGTCTGCTAAATAAAGCTCCAAGCTTAATAGAGCTAGGTCTAATATTTCATTTTCTTCATTGTCACTAACTTCCTGCACTTCCTCTACTCCCTTTATCACATTCTCATTTGTCCTTACTTCACTAGCCCCTTCTAGTGATTCTTGACTACCATATAGTCTTCCGTTGTTGCCTTCTTGTTTTTCTTGCAGTCCCTTGCCAAATGTCCCTTTTTACCACATTTAAAACACTCTCCCCTTTTCTTCCGCCCTTCAAAGTCCTCTGATCGTTGATCAGATTATTTGTTTCCCTGTGCGTTTTTCTTGCCCTTTTTCCCGGACTGTACTACATAAACTTCTGCTCCACCTTCTACAGAAAATACTCGAGCTTTCTTTTTCTTTTTGCTATTAAAATGCCTTTCGGCATGCCTAGCATATTCAAGTAATGATTGTAACCTGCTTGTACGATGGTCTACCATGTGTTTTGTAATAAAACTGCTTATAGGTGCACTACTGCCCTTTAGAAATGCATTCTTTAACTGCTGTTCATATGGGGAATCTTGTGTTTGATCTTCAGGAATCTGCATTCCACAGTGGTTATTAAAACACTCTAACAATCTGGCATAGTACCGGCCAATTGTTTCAGCTTCTTGTTGGATGCATTGATTAATGCAAATCCAGTCTGCCCTAGGTTTCCATTTTTCAGAGATGCGGTCTGTAAGACATTTTACTCTGGTGTCTAATTCTGCACTGCTGTGTGGGAGGGGTCTTTGTGCAGCGTCATGGGGATTCCAGTTCCCACTAATCATGTACCAATCTGGCCCTACAATTTGTCTAACTGCCTTTTCTATCTCTTCCCGTTTAAGTTATAACTCAGCCTCATTCCTTGTAAATCTTCTAAGAATTTTCTAAAATTAACCTTTGGATGGGGAATTCCCTCGGTGGCTTTCCGGATATCTTCCGGAGGCCAAGGTCTATACACTAAGATAGTTGGGTTCTGATTGTCTTGACCTGCCTGAGGATTGGGTACTTAAGTGGGCATATTTCTTCTTCACTTTTATAGATTGTGAATTCTTAACCATTTGCCATAACTCGATGCCTTCTTCTGAATTATCTGCCTTTGTTCGGGACCTGGTCCCGATGGGATCTCTAATTTTAGTCAGTTTTAGTTTCATAATATCTCTATCTTCAGTGATTACAGGATACCGTGGGGGTGGACTAACCTGTTCACTTGCTTCATATTCTGGTAAGGGAGGCGGAGGTGCTGATGCTATTACTAAGTTATTGGCCTCCTTATCTAAAAACATTGCTTTTGAATTTTTGTTCTTTTGTTCCCTATGGTTTACTTCCTCAAGCCACCTGTGTGCCTGAGGAATTCCTAATCAGTGTTGCTTTTTTACCCGACCTTTGGAATCGGTTTTGAGCTGTTTGATAAGCGAGGATTTTTCTAATTTTCCGTTGAATTCGGATTTATTAACCCATTTTGAATAATATCTAATTGTCGGCGCGCTGCGACTGCATATATTTTGTGTCTCTGTTAACGGTGGATTTTGGGGTCTTTTTCTGCAATTATTACCCATTTTGTTCTACCCTTTGATCGTTACATAACTTTTCTCAATTTTTAACGTGGTACCACGGATTTTGTTATAGTCTCTTCAGAATGACTGCCTACTTATTCTGTTTCTCCTAGCAAAAACGTAAAGACACACTTGAGAAAACAAAAGGAATGCTCAGCAGTAGTTGCAGTCACAAAGCCTTAACGCAAATTTATTATGAACCAAATTAAATAGCGTTTTCGCTACTAAAACCAATGTAGCTTCTTCAGAGGCTATAAAACACAGTAAAAAAGGCGCCAACCACAATTTATACTGTGGCCGGCCTCATTCAATTCAGCTGTAATGCATGAAATACATCACTTCCTTATAGGACCAAACATGATATGTTTAAAACTATACAAAGTAAATTTGGAATTAAAAATTAAAATAGTAATAATAAATGTACTTGTGTATGCAAGTACGTACAGTAAATACAAAATGTACAAAATACCTACTAACTCTGAATCTTGTTAACTTACTAACTCAAAATACAAAACTGTCAATAAATAAATATATATAAAAGAAATAAATGCTGTTTTTTTTTAAATTGTGCATTTTATGCATGTATATATATTTTTATGTTATTATATTTTTATGTTTTAATGTACATTCTAAAACTACATTAAATAAAATCAACTGGTTTAATACCAACAGTGGAAGTCACCACATAGATAAATAATCAGCGTAGAAAAGACCTATTTCTCTTTTATTAGAGATTTTGGAACTGCAATGGCAATTAAAACTGGATGCCTTCAATCTGCCAGGGTTAAATGAGAGCTGCAATATAGCCCCTGTGCTAAAATATAGGTCTTTTCTACGCTGATTATTTATCTATGTGGTGACTTCCACTGTTGGTATTAAACCAGTTGATTTTATTTAATGTAGTTTTAGAATGTACATTAAAACATAAAAATATAATAACATAAAAATATATATACATGCATAAAATGCACAATTTAAAAAAAACAGCATTTATTTCTTTTATATATATTTATTTATGTACAGTTTTGTATTTTGAGTTAGTAAGTTAACAAGATTCAGAGTTAGTAGGTATTTTGTACATTTTGTATTTACTGTACGTACTTGCATACACAAGTACATTTATTATTACTATTTTAATTTTTAATTCCAAATTTACTTTGTATAGTTTTAAACATATCATGTTTGGTCCTATAAGGAAGTGATGTATTTCATGCATTACAGCTGAATTGAATGAGGCCGGCCACAGTATAAATTGTGGTTGGCGCCTTTTTTACTGTGTTTTATAGCCTCTGAAGAAGCTACATTGGTTTTAGTAGCGAAAACGCTATTTAATTTGGTTCATAATAAATTTGCGTTAAGGCTTTGTGACTGCAACTACTGCTGAGCATTCCTTTTGTATTCTGTTTCTCCTGATCTATGACAAGGCAGTAATCTTTCTTGTCCCTGACTTGTAAGAAAAATACAGTCTGACAAAAACAATACACATCTCGTCCCTGATCTAAAACAGAAAAAAGTAGATTCACCTTACCTGAGCCCACGTGATTGATCACCGGTTCGCGGAGACCCATCCTTCATTTACAGATCAGAAAGTGGCTGGCCTCTTTTGAACGACAATTTAGTCGGAGGACTTTCCATATAAGAAGAACCAATTTGGTTTCTTCCCCATACGGTTTCAACTTCCTGGCCATCTGATCCGAGGTGAAGAGAGGGTTCCGGTCCGAAGGACCAATCTGTCAAAGGAAAAAACTTCAAAGACCAATTCATGTTGGGTTCAAGCAAGGCACCCTTTATTACTTGCAGCAAGGAGACAAAGCATGTAGGCACAAGGTTTGTCTAGCTCTTTGGTGATCAGCATGTTATTCTTATATAGTTCTCTTCATGTCACACACAAAATGTTACTATTCTATTGCTGACTTAGTTAGACACAGCTTTCTGTATTGTTCTACAGAAAATGTTACTAGACTTATTGCTGACTAGGTTAGATTATTTGCTAGCTTGCAAAACATTTTGAGAAAAACAACCTGGCCTTGGGCTTATTTTAGCCCACCTTAACTTTTCAATTCTTCAATTGTGCAGTTCTAATGCATGTGTTACATTTTGCCTAGATTCAAGGTACATTTCTATTTCAATAAATGCTTGAAAGTTTAAACCATAGTCAGTATTACTTGTACCCTTTATCAAAGCTTCTAGCAGCTGCATACTTTCTCATGGCATAAGCAGAAACGAATATCTCTTTGTTAGGTTTCATGACATTAGCAGAAATGAAATGTCTCTTGTTATTTTCATGACATTAGCAGAAATGAAATGCCTCTTGTTAAGTTTCTAATAGCTGTGCAGATTCATGCAGTGTGAACAGAATAAATGTATTGACCCTTTTAAACCTCGAATGCACTAACAACTTGTATATACTGATTCTCAGATCTCCATACTTTGGAGTAAAGGAAGTATTCCAGGAAATGGTCATCTTGGACTTGGTATATGTAATTTCTTTTTCTGGCCATTCAGTCTCTGTGTTTTCAAATGGTTACCAGTCATTGGTGACTGCAACCCTAGTCTACCTTAAATTGGCTGTGTCAATTTATTGCTTGGATGCCTTTTGATCCAAAACTTCTACGCCTGTTCTTTCTGATTTAGGACATCAAACAGTTACAGTTTCTCCTTCCCACTAAGTGCTACATTTTCATCAGTGCCAGTTTATGTGGTCTGGCAATGCCTTTGCATGCCATAATTACAGTTACTGTTCTAGTTCTCTTTTTCTAGTGTGACACAGCTCCTTTTGGTATCTACCTTTTCTAGGTATTTGCTTTTCCAGTGCTGTATTTTCCTGTCATCCGCTCTGCCTGTCTCAGTATATTCTTTCTTGGTGCCTACTTACCCAATACAATATTCCTGGCTTTGGTCTGACCTCAGAATTTTTGACTACAGCATAATAATACCCTATTGGCCAACAGCTAACTTTGGAAGTGGATATCTTTTGTTGTACAGCATTTAATAGAGATAATTGAAGTGCTTATAGTGGCTGAGGCAGTCTGCTACAGCGTTGTTCTAAAACATTTACACTAGAGAGTCAATTATCTGAACTAATTGGGACCTAGAGTAGTTCGGATAATCAAACATACACTGAACCGGATAAAAAACTTCAAAAATCTTGTTTTTCCTGCATGCAGGGAATACACTTAGCCATTCAGTGATTCAAACATACACTGAACCGGATAAAAAACTTCAAAAATCTTGTTTTTCCTGCATGCAGGGAATACACTTAGCCATTCAGTGATTCTAGTGGACAATAAAGAATATTTTTCACACACGAGTGGGCTACAAGCTCAAAAAACACATACAAGCAAATACATATAACACTTACATATTCAGACATTATGACTTTTCCTACTTGAAAACTTTGGAGGGCTGTGTTCGAATAATGGACATTTCGGATAATCGACTCTCTACTGTACAACCATATATAGTATTTAAATAGTCTTTCAAATTAATTATTTGTCTAGCAAATGACTGTAGATTTAGATGACCCAATTGTAGTCCAATTAAAAAGTGTTTATCAAGGAAAATTGAGGCGAGTATGGTAAATCAGATAGTAGCATAACCTCTAGGCTGAAAACATTCATGAATGAAACCATTTCATCAGTCCAACCTTAGGGTATCCTGATTCTTGATTTAAAAAAACAAAACAAAAAACAGGGGCCTATTTTAAACAATATATTGTGCATGGTGGGGAGGGGGGGTAGCTGGCTTCTGTTTTCCACACAAAGGGCTACCATTAAAAGTTTTTCTTATTTTCAAGTAAGATGAGACATGTAGGGCCCATTTGGTATGTGATCCAGGTTATTTGAAAGTCAAGTGGTTCAAGAAGGTGACTCTGTAGGGATTCCATCCTCTACTGTTTCAGTGAACATGGATGGCAACTCTGTCAGAAGCATTTATATTGCCGTGTTCCTGTCTTCCATCTCGCATGATATTCGGTTTCAGGTGAAACAGTATTTTCAGTTTGTGGTGCTGCTAGATGTTTTGGCAAAACAACTACTTCCACTGATTTTTTCAAGTACCTAGTTCCTGTCTTAACTGCTGTCAGGAAATTAAGGTGGATGTTTACACTAATTTGGATGACTGTCAGTTTCAGGTTTAGTCCTCTCCATCCCCCACCCCCAACAGTTTGGATAACCTCAGGTTACTCATTCTATCAGTGTACTTTCTAGGATTAAAAGTTTGTGTCAAGAAGACTGATGTGTTTCTATGCAAAGGTTCACCTAAGCAGTCATTCTTGACATGACTGTCCTATTTCACTGAGCAGCACTCCAGATCGTTCTTTCAATAAGAACCTTTCTAGCATTTGTGAGTCATATGTCAGCAAGCATAGTCATAGTTCTGTATGTCAAGCTTCATCTGAGAAGCTTCCAGCATTTTCTCTGTAGCGGTCAGAGGATGGAGCTACTGAAAGAGAAAATTCCTTTTAACCCATTCTTGGTGAACTAATTTTAAGAGTTAGGTGGAGTTACCATTCCTGAATGTCCAAATGTGTTGTGTTGTGCATCTAGTTATCTTGTCAGTGTAGGGAATTTGGTCTCTATTGCATGTTAAGATGAGCACCACCCGAAAAGAAATGACAGCTGCCCTTCTTGCAGGCATTCAGTATGCATATATATCGGCAAGTACTAAAAAATGAACACAGGCAATTTATCGTTTGTGTTGTGGTTAAACAAGGAGAGCAACATCAGGCATGGTCACCCTTGCAAACTAGCCATGCAGTTATGAGAACTAGCATCATTTGTGGGTTTACAGGTACTAGCAGTTCAGCTTCCAGGCCCAGAAACTGTTGTAACTTACACATTTTAACTAGAAT
Source organism: Protopterus annectens (assembly GCF_019279795.1). Classification (NCBI taxonomy): domain Eukaryota; kingdom Metazoa; phylum Chordata; order Ceratodontiformes; family Protopteridae; genus Protopterus; species Protopterus annectens. The sequence goes on from NC_056734.1 coordinate 186,041,014, forward strand.
TTCATCTAGGTCACCACTGGCAGCTGCACTCTCCAGCTTTTCTGGTTCTGATTTCTGCTAGCCTGCACAGGAATCTGTCCTCTGAGAATCCTCTTTGAATCCCAGTTGTTCCTCTGATTCATAGCAATTCTACTGCTTAAGCAGCAAAAGAAAAAGATGGATTGGCTCTGATTACCCCTCACTGACCTAGACAGCTTTTTTTTTTGTTCTGTCTCAAGATATTCCTGGAACTACCTCATGATCTCCCTATCATTGAGGCACTTATGTTTCAGGAGAGGAGTAGGGTACTTCATCCATTGCTGAAATCATTACATCTCACAGCTTGGATGTTGGATTGTTGATTTTCAGTTACAGAATTTTCTCGAGTTACATGTAGACTGTAAGGAGGCCTACTTAGTCGTATTTCTGAAAACAAAAGTAATGTTGTTTTGTTGGTCTCAGGGATCTATCATGGTACTGATTTGGGAATAGTTTGCTATGGAGCTTTTATCATTTCCTTCTCATTAGGCCCACTGTTTCTGTGTAACTGTACTTTCCCCAACAGTTGTGTGTGTGTTCTACACCTCTGTCCTTTTGTTTTCTTGAACCAAGCTTTAGACTTTGATTCCATTTCAGAGGGCACAATCAATAAGAATAATGCTTGAGCTCTTTCTCCTGCAGTGGGCTTGGACTTTTTGACTGCTAAAAAATATGGAGACTGACCATCAGAACTCCTTTTCTTCCCACAGAGGCGGTTGCAAAAAGCCCACAGAACAGCATAACAATGCTCTTAGATGATCCCTTCTTTTTTGAATATATTAAAAGGTACTTTTGTATACACTTAAGAACACCTTGACATAATGGCCACTCCCCGTCCCGGGAGTTTTGTTTCGGTGCAGGCAATAGCAAGCCATTAATGAGCACCATTGGTGGTGGTCTTTACTTCTAGTTGAGTATTTAAGTTAGAGGAGGGACACACATCTCTATAAAAGAGCTTTCTGTTAAAGTTATTTTTGAAGGTTTACCATCAGAAATTTGAGCCTCAAGGTCACCTGGGATGAATTCTCATGAATCTCTCTGAAGAGGAATCCCTTTCTTCATGCTGTAGCTATCCTAACTACAGGAAGGGAATTCTGGGTGCTGGATAGGTTAGGGAAGCATGTGTCCATGACTTCTACCCTTACTATTAGACCACTGTACTACCTCACATACGTGCTACACATTCAGAGTGCTCTATTAAACAAAATACCATCTGTGATGGACATTGCGTTTTACAGTTCTGTCAAGGCTTTGACTTCTACAGCCACTTTGATAGGCAACATCATGGTTAGGATGGCTTGCAGTGCTACAGATGGGGCTGATAGTTTGGCAAAATTCAGCTCTGTTTTTTCTCTGACACTCCTGATGTGTGCCGTACCTTCACTAAGGAAACCTAAGATCTGATGTTGTAAATTTTTGTTCATTAATTACTATTAGGGCTTCGGTTCTGTCCTCCTGCCTTTGACAGGCCCTTGCTTACCACTTGTGATATTTTTTAAATACCATCGTTGGTATTATCTCACCTTTTTCTCTCCCTTATTTATTTATTTTTTCTGTAGGATAGCCTTGTTGCCTTACAATGTCAGACAAAACTAAGTTGGGGTTTAAACAGTGTGACAAGTGTGGTGGGCATAAGATTCCTAACTTGGATACACATGCTCATTGTGTTGGGTGTGGATCATATTAAAGCTGACTGTGACATTTGTGCTAGTTTTAGTAATCATACACTAGCAGAACGTAAAAATAAGCTTATTTTAAAAGGTTTAATCAAGACACCTTTTTTGTAGGCTCTGTCTGGGTTGGAGGTCTCACTCCTTCCAAAGACCAAAAAACATAAGGAGAAATGGAGTCACTTGGTTCCTACATCTCCGTCAGTTATGGAACCAAGTCGGCTTTGTCCTTCACCGGTGCCCTTGGCGCAGACCTCTTTGTCACCAGGCTCTGTATCTTCTCTCTCGGTACCGTCCATGATATTCGCCCTTATTTCGGTTCCAACCTCAGCACCACTGACTTTCGTGCCGTCCTTGGATCTGACATTGGCTCTGATGACTGTACCTGCTTCGGCACCATCCCTAGCCACACTGCTGACAGTTTCTTCGGCTCCATGGGCTCCAAAACTCGAATATCTGCCAAGGACAAGATACTCTCCAACTAATGACCCCTTTTTGGGGCAGAGGTTTAGCCCCTTTCTAGAAAGACCTGATTCTCCTTCAGCAGCCTCCTTTAGATCTACTAGGAGTTTTTCTGAATTAGATCTAGTGGGGGTTGTGGACCAGCTTCTGGCAGCTAGGTGATTGCCCATTCCAGCTAGACCTTTCGTCCCTCTTGGCTCAGAATCTTTTACTATATCTTCTCCTGTTTATCCTCTTCTGGCTTCTACCCATATCTTGGAGATCTCGGTACCAGTGTCCACTCTGGTGCATACTGTCTTGGCTTAGACAGCAGTTTTCCCCTGCCGGCACCGACCGTCCTTGCTGCATCGGCTCCGGTGGAGCCGATGCTCTCTCGGAGCAGTGCTTGGACCGTCCGCACGTTAGTACCTAGTCCGCACCTATTTTCTCACTGGCGCCATCTATGCCCACAGCTCCGGCATCCATTCCTCTCGGAGCTCCTCACCTGGAGGTGGGCTCCTCAGTGCAGAGTGTTACCCCAGTTCCGTGGTTGTCCTTCCCGGTTCCTGGCTCCCATCCATCCTCAGGCGGGCCTGCTGTCCAGGTGATGGAGAGGGTTCTTCACTCCAAAGGCTCACAGTCAGCGCCAATGACATTGGTATCAGAACCCTCCTAGCATGCACCTCTCCCAATCCTCTATTTCGGGACCCTGGGCACAGGATTCGCAAGAACCCCCCTTGATGTACATTGGCAGCTTTGTTGCTATTTGGACAGGACTAAATCTTTCAGGAAAGCAGATCAGCTGTTTGTGGCCTTTGCAGGACCCAGGTTGGGTAAACCTGTTTCCAAAGTGACTTTATCCTCCTGGCTTAGAAACGTCATTACCTTTATCTGCCAACAGAGTAAGCTATCCTTACCTTTCAGAGTAAAGGCTCATTCTACCAGATCTATGGCTACTTCTGTAGCATTTCATTCCAGATCCTCTATGGATGATATCTGCGCAGCAGCCACTTGGGCAAGACCTCATACCTTTTTCTCTCATTACAAATTGGATTTGGCCTCCAGGGGATGAGTATCTTTTGGTTCTGTGGTGCTCAGGAATATCCTTCCTTAGGGCCACCCAGCCAGGACTCTAGTAGCTGGGGACTTGGTCCTAATAGTAATTAATGAACAAAGATTTACAACATCAGATAAAGAAGTTGTCTTACCATAAAGTTCTATTTGTGTTGTAGATCTTTGTTCATTCATTACTTCCCACCCTCCTTCCCCCTGCCTGGACTCCTGGTGGACTTTAGGAACTCCTGGTTAGGGATACTGTATATTAGGCCTGTTTACCACTAGAGTGCCTTCAAGACCTATTAATCACAGTGTATCACCTTCTACTATCCAACAATGCAAAAGCCAAGATTTGTCTCAGATTGTTAAATCTCATGGTAATCTCTGTTCATGTGACTCCTCATGCAAAATACCACAAGTGATGCAGTGAAGCTTGAGAATGCAGTGGATAATGGAAACAGACATCTTGTAGACTGTGGCCAGAATTTTTCAGTCCTGCATGATGCACGTTAGTTAGTGGACTTCCCCTACCAGTCTCCTGCCAGAGGACATGCTTTATGGACTCAGATCTGGCAGCCTAGACAGTTGTAGAATCTTTGTTTCTGGGATGGAGGGGGGCATGCTGAAGAATATTGTCTAAGACCTGTAGCCCAAATGAGTGAAGAGGTATTCCTCTCTCCTTTGCAGGGAGACCATGAGATTTTGGAAGTAACCAGTGTTCCATATTCTCTGGGAGTCCATTTTGTAGTTGTGAAACTGACCAGACAAATATACTGTGCAAGAGTTCTGTGTCCTACAGTAATTTAAATAATGTTTTTATATGGGAGTGACCAGTTTGGGGTATGTGTGCTTCCCCAAATTGTGTTCATTACATTCATTTGTTCTTGTTGCTCCCATCACAAAGTACCCCTGCCCAGGATTATGTGTGCTGTCAAGGGCTAGATAATCTACAGTAAACTTTCACCCATTGCCAGTTTTCACAAAGTCTGTCCTCAAAGTGAAATAGTGAAGGAGCACTTTAATTCGTGTTGCTTTCTTGTACCCAAGAAGGGTTTGGTTTCCAGTGTCTGCCAGATTTGAAGGAGATGCACATTTCTGTCTGCCTTTCCACTTCTGCTCTTGACCCACGCATCAGTTGTATCCAGTTGTAACATCTACATGCTCAGGATGTGAGTGCTCAGTTTTCTTCTTCAGTTGCCCTGATTGTCAGGTTACAAAACTTTCCTTACAGGATTGTTTCCATACTTTCATCAGCCCATTGGCCCAGTCCTCAAAACACCTACAAAAATAAGTAGCAACAAGTTGCCTCCTGGGCTGTGAGCAAGAGGGTAATCCTTTACTTGGCATCTGTTGTCATAGACCTTGTGAAGATATGTGAAGGGGCTGCCAGCCTAGTTAGTTAAAATTTTGTAGATAATTATTTGTCATTGTAAATATGATTGTAATCCACAGGTTTATCCTCTTAAATGTAAGAAAACTGTGTTAAATGTTGAACCTCAAATGTAACCACAGTGCACTCTGTTGGAAGAAAGCTGATAAGTCAAGCATTGTATGACTTACCTCAAAGCTCAGAGACATAATGTCTGGACTAAGGAATTCCTTCTATTGTTTTGAGACCAGAGTCAATTGCAAGATTTTACATATATACTGTTTTAAATGTTGAACCTCAAATGTAACCACAGTGCACTCTGTTGGAAGAAAGCTGATAAGTCTCTCATATTAATCTCCATGGCTTTACTCAAACTATTAATACCTCCACTAGAATTAATAAACCTAACAACAAAGAAAGTATACTAGATTGGATTCTTGTTAATAAACCACAGCTACAATACCTTACCGGCACTTTACCAGATGACATTAGTGACCACAACTTAACCTATATCATAAGAAAGAAGAATATTGCTACTAATGCCCCCACCATCCGAACATCTCGTAGCACAAAAAACATTAACCCCATCCTATTTAACTTGGAACTGAATGCCTGCAACTGGTTACCCCTACAAAGTCTTCCACTAGAAGAAGCTGTTCAATATTTTAACAACACATTCCTATCCATCCTAGATAATCATGCTCCAAAAAGAACTGTCAGAGTCAAAACTAAACCCGCTCCCTGGCTATCTAAGGAAACAAAGCACAAAATGTTACTCAGAAACAAATCCTGGATAAAATGGAGAACTAGTAAATCTCCCTCTGACCAACAGACCTTCAGACACTTAAGGAATAGTACTAAAAAAGCTATTATCTTAGACAAAAAAAAATACTATAGCAACCTCCAATCAACTAATCATAATAATCCCCAAAAATTCTGGACAACCTTGAATAGACTTCTTCACCCTGGACAAACTACCACCCCCTCTCCCTCTGGATCCGAAAAGAATTCCTCCCAGGAAACTGCCAACGCTTTCAATTCCTTCTTTACTAATACTATAAATTCTCTGGCCTCTCACCTTTCCTTTGACAACTCTAGCATCCCTGCCCAAGCAGCATCTACTCAACCTTCCTTCACGCTACAACCTATCTCTACCACCTTCATCCAAAGATGTATCCAAAACTAAAACCATGTACCCCATCAGCTGTCCAACTCCCATCTGAATACCTCCAAAAGCAGCTAAGGCTATAGCCTATCCCATATCCATCCTTATCAATAGAACAATTAATGAAGGTATCATACCTGACATCTGGAAGATCTCACACATTATACCCCTACATAAGGGAGGTAACTCAAGCGAATACTCTAATTATAGGCCTATAGCACTCTTATCTCCCATAGCTAAAATCATGGAAAAATGTGTTCACTTCCAACTAATGAACTACTTAACTAAAAATAACACTCTAACTCCCTGTCAACATGGCTTCAGGCCTTTTCACAGTACTACCACTGCTCTTCTTTCCTTTACTGACTTCATAAACACAAACCGCAATAATAACATTCTTTCCTCTGCACTCTTTATTGACCTTTCCAAAGCTTTTGACATGGTCAACCACCCCTCCTCATAAAAATTCTTGAATCTCTTGCTCTAGAACCTAAAGCTATCCTTTGGTTTACCTCCTACCTCACTAACAGAAAACAGGCAGTCCTCTGGGAAAACAAACTCTCCTCTCTCCTTCCTATCTCTCTTGGTGTCCCACAAGGCTCCATTCTTGGGCCTCTCCTTTTCTCCCTTTTTATAAATGACCTACAATCAGCCATCCCTCAAGCTACTTGTATTCAATACGCTGATGATTCCACTCTCATTTGCTCAGCTAAAAACATTCCTGAGCTACAAACTATTACTCAAAATGTATTCCACACAGTAGAAGCTTGGTTCCTAAAACGCTGCCTACTCTTAAATGCTAAAAACTAAACTCCTCCTCTTTAAACCAACTACTAGATCCCCCACTTTAGATTTCTCTATCTCATCTATTAATGGTACCCTCATATCAGCTGACCCCACTACCAAACTGCTAGGTGTCATGATTGACAACAATCTTACCTATGATTGTCACATCAATAACACCATTAAAACTGTAAACAGAAAAATGGGCTCCCTATACAGAATTAGAACATTCTTAACCCCTGCAGCCAAAGCTACTCTTGCCCACTCTCACCTTATTTCAACCCTTTTCTACGCCTCACCAATTTACACTATAACCTGAAGAAAAATAATCTCTCAAAATTGGCTAACACATACAATAGTATTGCTAGATTTGTGACTGGTAATCAATTTAGAACACACCACTGCTTGAACCTTCAACAACTTCACTGGCTTGAATTAGAAAATATGTTGCTTCTTTCCCAACTCTCCTTTGTCCATAGAGCTCTGTACCAACCTAATAACACTCCTGCACTCTCCAAACTTTTGACCCCCTACTCTAACCTGAACTCACTTCGTTCCTCCAGTAAACTACTAGTAACTTTAACTAAAGCCAACAACCTTGCTGGTGACTCCCTCTTCTCTAACGCCCTTGGCAAACACTGGAATCAACTTCCTACTTAACTTACTTCTATTCCAACTCCTATTCTGTTCAAACAAAACTCAGAAGCTACCTTAAAAATCAATGGTTATGTCCCTGCTGTAACCCCGACTAACTCTCCCTATAACCACCTCTACTCCTCCCTCTCCCTCTCCTTCCTCCTCCTTTCCTTCTACTATCTGTATGACCATCTATTGACAAGCTTTAACTCTCTATTATCCTTTTCCTCCTTTAAGATTGTTTTATCCTTACTGCAAGTATAATTTTTTTATCTACTCACTCTTTCTGTAGTTTTCTTGTCTCTCTTTTACTCTTCAGATAACCTTCCTATAAATTATCTTGAAATAATTTTTTAACTGTATTTTTATGGTGTGAATTTGAGGTATCCACTCATGCTATGTTATGTGAATAATAAATCCCATGATGTCTTCCTGTATATTTGCATATTCCCCCTCCTTTCCTCTTTCTTTCCAAGTTTATTGTTTGCTTATTTTTATATTGCATATTCCCCCTCCTTTCCTCTTTCTTTCCAAGTTTATTGTTTGTTTATTTTTTGTAAATTACGTAACTGTGTTTTATACATATGTGGAGCTTTTCTCCCCGGGCCTCTACTGAAAATGGAAATATATCCAGTTAGACTAGCCCGGTTAACAAATGTAAAATAAATAAAATAAAATAAATAAATAAATTTTATTACTGTAGTTTCCTTGCCAGGTGCAAGATAAAAAAATGTTAAAACTCTTGAGTTTCTGTTAGCATGGGAACCAAAGAAGAATGGTGTAATCTAAAATGAGTCAGCAGTGATGTATTATTTGTAAGACTTTCTCAGAGAGAGAGAGAGAGAATCAGAGCATTTTGCATTTGTCTTCAGAACTGACCACTCTCCAGCACTTGCTTTGCTCTGTGTGTATGTAGTAGGATCTTAGACTTTAATGTTTCTCTTAAGAAATAGATAGAAAATAGTAAGTTTAGGCTAGCTGATTTCTATATTTATGTCAGACTATTCTACGGTATTATTTTAAGCATTGTTCTGTGATTTCTGAACTCTTGACTAGCACTGTGTTGACTTGAGAAGATTTGTCTTGTGTTTTTATTATTTATTATTAAATATTTTTAAACATTTCAACCGTGGCTGTTTTGTGTAGAGATAATTTAAGCTCTAGAGTACATTGCATGTATATAGTGATACTGTACAAAGCCACTCCAAATAAGCCTTGCTGTTTGTCATACTTACTAATTGGATAATAATATTGGACACCCTTTGGTAAGGGCCTTTTTAGTAGCTGATAAGAGTAGTTGGTGGCAATGATTACTACCTTTTAGCCTGGCAGGAGGGGGCATAGCTGGAGAACCTGTGCCAGCCTTTCCCAGGAGTGTCTGTGTGTTTGTATATAAACCAAATTTCAAAGTGTGTGTGTGTGTGTGTGTGTGTGTGTGTGTGTGTGTGTGTGTGTGTGTGTGTGTGTGTGAGCTACTTGGGCAGGTACACAAAGTACTGGTTGGACAGAGAGGGCACAGGAGGTTTTGTCTTGACTACTCTGCTGAGATCTGTACCCTATAGCTGTGCCAGTGGGGAGTCTTATTGGGGGTCTGGAGAGAAAGGGAGAAACCAGCCCCCAGACTGACTGATCTCTGTGTGCTCTTAAGGGGAATTGCACTATACTGTGCATGTATTTGTTATCCTTCCCAATGTGGATGCCCCTCACTGATGTTAGTGGTAAGGATTGAGGCTCCTTGATTACTGGGCCAGTGTATGGGCGTCACAGACCTCCCCTACATGTCAGATGTATTTGATTCAGGCTTGGGCTTCTGTTTAAGCACTGTGAGCCTGACAGCAATTGTCATGGACTGTAGCCTGATTTAAGGCCTGCAGGGCATTCATCGGGGGAAATTTTAACTCATGAGTCCCTTGACATGAGACCCCATCCCAGCATACAGCATATATTTTATGCTAGAAAAAGGCATGCTTCCACTATTCAGGCCAGCAGCTTTTGCAAAGCTAACATTTTTGTGAAGAAATAAATTATTTCTAGTGTCAATCTCATCTGGGAAATGGGTTTTTGAATTGCAGACTCCTGAATATGTCTAACTCACTTTGACCTTTCAAAAAAACAAATTGTCCATTGTGTGTCAACCCTTCATTAACTTAATGTGTAAGTTTGCCACAGAAGCTGACTTGCAGTGAGTCTTCCATGCAAATTCATTTCATTTACACAGTAGTCCAGCAAATGGGAACACTTACTGTGCTTTGTGGATGTTCATAGAGAGCTAAAACTTTATGTAAACAGGATAAAGGGCATATGGAGGTTTTAGACCGGACCATCATGTTACAGCTAAACACCTTAATAGGCAACACGGTTTTAGGAAAGCTGTAGTAGCTTCTATAAATAATATCTTTCTAAATGTGGTTAGAGAGAGAGAGAGAATGCTTTACAGAGTTATGCAAAAAGCTATGAATCTCTTCACCATCTCTGGGTACTTGTAGAATTCCATTGCTGCAGCATTATTCCCACATGGACCTTGCCTATGTGAATAGTTGCTCTTTCAAGATGAAAATAAAATTCCTTTTCTTATTCATGTAAGGTGGACATTGGGCTACTCCTTTAATCACTACTGGACTAAGTCTTTTTCACCACCTTTATTGAAACTTTCGAAATCTTCTTTCTTGGAATCCTAGCATGTTTCTTTCCTAGTGAACTGTTACTCTGAGAAATTTCCTGAAGCTGTCATCAAATCCCTGTACAACAAACTGGTGACAACTCTTGTCTGGTCTACCCTCTGTGCCTCATCCTAAACTAAAAAAAAAGGCTGTGTTTGTTTCAGCTAAAAACTTTTTTATGCTCCAAACGCTTTTGTTATGTCCAGAGGGGGTATGGGGTTACTTCCTCATATTGCTGTCATGTCCAGAAGGAGGTATTGGGTACTTCCTCATACTCTTTTTAGTAACCCATTTCATATACCTAGATATGTAACCAGACCCCTTTATTTTTCATTGTATAACTCAACCAAACCTTTGCTAAATTTAAAGGACCTTTTTGGGGCATACTTTAAATGTGAAACTTCATAACAGGTAAATTTGGCTTACCCCAAGAGTGAAAACACTATTATTTCACATTGCAGAAGGCCAGCTTACTTTGTCCCGCAAGGTTATTCCTTGCCTCTTGCTGCCTCATTTATACTGTTTTGGAGCTAAAGCAATCCTTTCTCCTGATCCTTGTGAAAATCTCAGTCCTGTTCTCGTCCACATCGGAATTCCATTTCTAACCTAATAAATAGAGCTTCAGCTATTCTTTGGAATACATCAGTTAGTCCTACTTAATTTGGACTCCTGAGACATGGAACTTTTTACCAGAACTCATTTCTCTCGGAATAGATTCTAAAATAAATGGTTTATTTCTTGCCAGAATAAGTTTAAATGTTACTTATTATTAGTGCTTGCTTTTGACTTTGCTGTGTTACTGAAGTAATTTCTAGGCCTTGGGCTTTATTTCAGGGATTAGATGTGGAAATGAGTAGTTATGTGAGTAGCTGGGGTTATGATTAATTTATTGTGTAGTATACGTGGAATATTGCTTTGCCCTGTTGTGTAACAGGTCATAACTAAAAGGAGACCCTTGGGTCCACCGTATGTCACAGTAAATAAAAATTAAAAAAATGAACCTGTCCATACAAATATGCTGAAAAAAGATGACCCACAGGTTTTTCATTTGTACTAGAGTCTTATACAGATAGTACATTTTAAGCTAACCAGGAATGGTATCCTTGCATCCCTAATGCTGGTCTATACTTCATCATTCCTTTATTCACTGGCCTCAAACACCCATTCCATGGGACAGTATTTCCTTAAATCAGTTTTTAATAGTTCCTTTCCCAACTACTATTTATGCACGCATTTCCATGTAATTCAACCCCTTATTTTCTGACAAGTCACTGTGTAACTCCTACCCTCTCCTTGTTCCTCTTTCTGTTCATTTATTTTGTACATGTCAGGCTCTGTTGAATCCTTTCTTATATTGTACCCCTCCTTTTTCTATCACCATTTGTTAGACCTCTGCAGTGTGCTCACTAGATTGGTCTCCCTTTTTTCAATATTTCTGTGATGGCTGAAAATAGTACTCCATGTGTGACCTTATAAATTAGAGGTATACTTTCACTATCTGTTGAGTCTTTACTCAAGTGTTCATGTTCTAAGGGTTTGACACTCACTTCCGTTGGTGATGTAATCCTTCTTGTCTGCCATACCTCTATTGAAGCCAGCACTCCTGTTGTATCTCCAATCCCCACTGAGGATTTTGCAATAATGGGAGTGAACATTGTACACATGGACCCCGTCCCCAAAGAGAGAGATGAGATGACAGAATTAGCTCACTCCTCCTTTCCTCCATGCCAGCAGGTACACAAGGCACTCCTTGAACTCAGGTCATTTGGTCATAGTCAGAACTTTATCCCTCTATGGCAACAGGGTTGTTAGTATTCCTGTTCTAATTGCATCACAACTGAGAAGAGCATTTTGGTATTATTGCATGCTTATGGTGGAAGACTGAACAAAATGCCAGACCTATGAACTGAAACTTGAGTGATGAGTGCTGTAAAACCCAAAGCTGCATATGCTGAATAGAATTAAATTTTTTTTATCACAGTGTACATTTAAAATGGTTCTGTTTAAAAGCTACTGACTCATAAAGCTTCTACTTTTGATATACGTTCTGAAGTAACAACATTTTGTGCAGTATTGCACTCTCATTACCATGCTGAATGGTTGTGAAGTGCAGCACTGACTAGGGTAAATATTTTAATACTTTTTCATTAACTTTGCTACTTTCTTGGAAAGAATTGGTTTCTTTGCTACAGAATCACATGAAAGACTTCTTATTTGCATTTTGATGTGTATAGATAGAGTAAGAGCAACCCCATACCATACCTCTCAACCTTTTAGAATAAGAAATTTGGACAAAGCCGTGAGTAATGGGGGGGACAAAGGCCCAAAAATAGGGACAGTTTTTAAATGTATGCATGTATTTATTTATTTATTTATTTATTTATTTACATTTGCTTACCAGGAAATTCCGACTGGACAGGTCCTTTTTCAGCAGTGGCCCGGGGAGAAAAGCTGCAGGTATACAAATAGTGTTACAGTAGTGATAATGACAAACAGTAAATTACAGAGCAATAAAAATATACAAGTAATAATGTACAGTTAAGATATATGATACAAGAATAATAAATTAATAAAAACATACAATAAAACAGAAATAGATTATGTAAAGTTTGATGGGTTAGAGAAATAGAACTCATTTGACATGGTCTGTCACTCCATTCTGCTATATTCTCTAGCCTCTCTATCTTTCATCTCATTTACCATAGCCTGGTTCAGAAGCTACCTATATGACAGGCAACAGTCTGTCCAATGGCAAGGAGCACTATCCTCCCCCCAACTTCCAACTACCATAGGAGTCCCACAAGGCTCTATACCGGTCCCACTTCTCTTTTCTATTTTCACAAATAACCTGAATAACTCTACCCAGCATGGCACACTTATTCAATACGCAGATGATTCATCCCTGATCTGCACTGCCTCATCTCCCACCATTCTACAACAACTTACCCAGGAAACCTTTAACTCTGTAGAAAAATGAATCTCTGGTATCCAACTAATCCTAAACCCCAATAAGACAAAACTACTACTATTTTCACCTAACAAATCAAAAGCTCTCCTCTCCTTTTCCATCACCTCTAAAAACGGCACTACCATCTCCCCTTCTGACCACACCAAACGTCTTGGTATTGAAATTGACAACAATCTTCACTTTGATATCCACATCTCACAAGCCATCAGATTGGTTCACAAAAAAATGGGTGCACTATATAGGCACAAAAACTTTCTGTGACACCAAGCAAGAGTAACCCTTGCCCAGAGTCACCTTCTGTTCACACTACTGTACACAGCACCTATTTTCACCCATATTAGAAAAACTGACCTAAACAAGCTAGGATCCTGTTAAAATAAAGTTACAGAACACATCACTGTGTTGCACTAAAAGAACTATAATGGCTAGAGTTACCACAACTACTTGCCTACCACCATATAGTTACTGCATATAACATCCTTAACTACCCTAAAAAAAAAACATCTGTAGCCAGTCTTCTTACCCATTACACTGCAAATCGGCATCTGCGATCTAGTGACAAATCTCTCCTCTGCATCTCCAGGGCAAACAATACTGCAGGCAAAGCACTTTTTTCCCATACCATTGCTAAAAACTGGAATTCCCTCCCCCATTCTGACCACTGCCTCTACAACCCCACAATTCAAAAACTCCCTCAAATCACATGTATTAAACACCTGGTTATGTCTTTGTATCACTTAACCTTTACTCTCCCATCTCCCCCTTCTTTTTCCAACTTCCAAGGTACTCACTTTAACCCTCTACAGTATTAAACCCTGCCAATAACTCTGGCTATTAGTTGCTACTTCTCATAGCGGGCGATTGCTCCTCTTTTTGTCACAGTCATTGTACACCTGCACATTAAATGGAATTCCTCTTTCTCCTGGAAAATGTCTTTTTCCAATTTATTTTATATGTGTTCAGTGTTTGTCTGGCAAAATGTCTAACTCCATGTTGCATTACTTAAATGACCTTTGTATAACACTGTATAAATTTGTTTCTCTTTTTTTTTTTTTTTTTTTTGTAACAATGTTTCAGAGCTTTTCTCCCTGGGCTTCTGCTGTAAATGGACCTGGTCCAGTTGGAATTTCCCGGTTGACAAATGTAAAATAAATAAATAATAACATTGTAGAGCCAGAACTTAGATCTAAAATGGTTATGTCTTTCGGCTTTTCCCGGTTAGGGGTCGCCACAGCGGAACTCCGGTCCGCTAATGATTGGCAGTGGATTTTTACGTACCGGCTTGCCAGGCCTGATGCACAACCTTCAACAAAGGTACGTCCATTCACGCATGTCTCCACGCAGAAGACACTCTAGCTGAGAATCAAACCGGACAGCGTCTTACTGTGAGGCGACAACGCTACCGCAGCACTACACTGTAGTATATAGGTAAGAGAGTTTAAAATGATTTGGTGAATGAGTATTTTTGTCAGGAAAGGGGTATGGGCAGTCAGATGTATAGTCAATAGTCAAATATTGCTCTTACAAACTTAGACGGTTGACAGAACAACAGGTTTTGCATTAGCATGAATTTTTCTGAAGGGTATGAAGTCTGAAACACAAATGTCCATTATTTTCTGTCTTCAATCTTCAATTATTTCCCAGTGATTTAATAGAAGATAGCAATTTTATGAGAAACAAACCAAAAATATGAAGCAAAAATCTGGACAGTTGAGAGGTATGCCTCGCACACTTTGCTTGGTACTGGAGAACCATTTCAAATTGACCCAGGCCTGTTATTTAACAGAAGGATGTACATTTAAAAAAAGCTAGCTCATGTTAAGATTTCATTTTTTTTTTTTTTTTTGTGGGGAAGTCTGCAAGTCTGTATGCAGTGCTTAAGTGTTCTAACTTCAAGCATTATAAAAAGAGGGAATCTTTGGTCAGATTCCTGAGGATTAGTTGCTGAGGTTTGTCCCATGTCCAGTCCTACTGATATTGATGATTCATTTGCTTGTTTCTTCTCTTGAGCCTCTTTCCATCCCTCACAGATTGGGATCCTCTTGTTTCTTCTGGATAACAGACTGAGGAAGTTGCTAAGGACCTTGGTTGCTCCTAGTTTTCTTTAATGCCCTTCTCTGCTATGGATAGTTTTATTACTTTGTCAGCAGAATCTGTCCTGTCTGCTTACTCTTCATTTACTGGAGGAAGCCCTTATTTTCATGTCTTCCTCCTATCTTAGGTGAACATGAGAAGATTTTTTTCTCTCTGCTGTGTATCCAAACTCCTGCTGCCATTTGTGTCCTGCTGTTGCTTTCTCCAGCCTAATTTCCCTTGTTGTCCTTTACTTTGATTTACTACTTTCATTTAGCATCTCCACGTTGTTTCAGTCTTTTCTTTACACTTTCCTTCTCATTTAATGATTAAGAGTGTAAATCATTTTCATTTATTTTTTGCCTTGCATGTTTTTTTTTACTTTTATTTCAGTGCTGGTGCTATACAGTTTGACCATTTTCACAGTTCAACATACTTGCCAGTCTCCCTGTCTCTTCTTTTACCATAGATGCTTCTGTCCCCAAGTCTTTGGCCTTGCTGTTCCTTCCCCACCATTCCTTGTGGCTTCACTCTTGATCTCCTTTCCTAATTGTGTACTACCCCACCTGATTCTTCCTCTTCTCATTCCGTAGTCCTTGTATCCAGGTAATTGCACACTACCTCTGTTATTCTCACTAGCCCAACTCTCTATTGTTGAGCTGTGTTTACTTCCCTTACTCCTAGGAGTATTTTTAACTCTTATTTTGTTCTACATGTGCCTGGAATAGCATATCGCCACTTTGCTGCCCTCACTTTTTTATACTACCTCATTCTTGTTGTTTTTCGTGTGCTTCCCTGCTCGTTATGGTGTCTTACTTGGGTTTTATTCTTGGACCTTAAATCAGAACGTTGGCTTCTTTTGCCCAAGTGTCAGTATTATTATTCCCATATCTTTTGCTGCTGCATGGGTATGAATGGTTCATAGAATTACTGCTGTTTTTAGGGAAGAATTTACTCTTATTTCCATGTTTATTTTCTTGGAGTGGTCTAGTGCCCTTGTCTCATGCGTAGTAATAAAAATTCAGTGTATTCTAGATGTCTGCTTTCATTTGGTTGATGAATGACTTGTCAGATGTCAGTAGTAGTAAAACTCTTACTTACCTATCTGGAGTAGTCATGAAGTAAGGACTCCCCACATAGTCATCTTATGCTATATAAAATGTTCAGTTTGGTCGACATTAGGAGCACATTGACAGTGGCATAGTGGCATTTACGATCTGGCTGTTGTAATGCGATTTTAGCTTTTAGATCACTTATCGTGCAGCTGCACTGTTTGCAGCTTTACGGCTCTTATACGTAGACTACTTGTCTACATGTTATTGATTGGAACCGATCTTTTGGTCAGAAAAAGTTGATCCATCTGTGTTTTCTAAATATCAATGTGACGGCCAGGAAACATTAATAGTACTGTTCTTATTGATCTACTAATGGGTCCTAGTTCATATTGAAGAGTATAGAGCTAAGTATCCATCCTCAGTTTTGATTTGTTATTATGGATATATCCATAAATAAAGACAAATATAATATTTTTGTATTTTTTTAAAATCTCCTTTTATTGGTCCTATAAACAACATTTTCAAATCCATCATGGTAGAATGTAGTTTACTTAACACATGATTAGTAAAATGTCATCCTCTTAATCTGTTGTTGACACAGATTCCTTTGCATTTCCTAAAAGTCATCCATAAGTGTACAGTAAATCCGTGTCTGACCTGTTGCCTTGATACAGTGCAGTGCTGAAATACCCCACCATTTTTTTCAATATTTCCAATCTTGACGTTCTCCTTCTAGGCCTCATTACCCTCATATTATGCAATGTTTCAGTTCTACAGACTCATCTCCTAGTAACTCCTTTATAATGCCCCAAAATAATTTTTGTATATGACTAGTTCCATACCCTTATCTCGCTACACCCCTTTTCTGGGAACACTGTCAAATATACATATTTATGTAATACTATCTACTATCTAGTTTACTTTGCATGTACTTTAACTCTAATATTTCAGCATTAATCTTTTGCCAGTCAAATCAGATGCTCCATGCTTTGGTTCAACGTAACAATCTATTCATCAGAATAATCAGTGGGATTAAGGCATTATCCATGTTATTTCTCTTTCATTCATTCATTTCTGTAAATTTCACTTTAAACAAAATACAGTGGTATAGTCCTTTTGTACCTGACTGAAGTTAGTAGTGACTGGAATGGCTACCACCCACTTTCATGTGTCACATCCAAACCTTTTTATTTATAATTAATCAGTTGCCCAATATTTTGCACAGGGTTAACAACACAGAATAAACACATTCTTTTCCTTATTTAGATCCTGTGAGATATTTATGCAGTGTGTCTACACAGTCTTCTGGAGAATAATTGTATGATATATTTATAAATCTTCTCAAAAAAAGAAAAAAATAAATAAATGACAGCAAATGTTTTTAAGTAGCGATCTACAGTTTATGCAGTTGCATAACAGTAATCTGTTTAACTTTCCTTCCCTAGAGAAGAGCCTTGTTTCTTAAAATGGATCCATTTGTTAATTACATATTTCCTTTTCAAAAATAATAGTGAATTACCCTACAGATGTACATATTAAATGATCCCTTGAAGTATAATATAAACACAGGCCGGTATATTATGTCACCGACATGCCATAGAATCTTCCAATAATGAACTCATGGAATCTGTCAAAGGTATCTTGAGTATAATATTCAAATATGTATCAAGGAAAGGAGTAGGATTTGGTGATTTTAGCCATGTTTTCTGAAATATGTTTATTTCTGTAACTGTCAACTTTCTATCTTCAAAATATATAGTACAGTTTTTCATAATGTTGAATAAATGATCAAAATGCGAAATACTAACTTTAGGAAGTTTACAGCATGGTTGCACAGTGTAGTTTATATTTAAAAAAATTAATGAATTAACAGGATTCAATATTATTTACAATTGATATGTTTAAAAAAAAATCTTAATATATGTGTGTCAGATCCTTTCGTGTGAAATGGGATTGACTGTCAGATCCTTTCGGTGTGAAATGGGATTGACTGTATAATTTTTAAGACTCAAAAATGAGGAAAAGTCCTCATAATGATGTATGGGAGAACGGTATGATGGTTTCTTCATTTAGAAATCTCATTTCAGAAATAACGGCAAATTGTAGTACCAGCACATACATTAAACAGTCATTTAAAATATAACACACAGTCAAAATCACTTACAAAATGCCAGTAAAACTTTGTTTTAAATTATCTGTAGACAATGCCTACAGTAATTAAAATGTAATGTTATATAACTCTGCATGATTTTAATAGCTGAGTAACCAGGGACAAATGAAAGAAAGCTGCTGCTATAAATGAGGGTAATTGTAAGTTGTGCTGTTTTTCATATTACATTGTTAACTGTAGCTATAGTGTGAAAAAAGGGCTAGCATTACCAAGCTGTTTCCTAGACCTTAGATTCTTTAGAATTAGTTCAACAGTGAAAAGTCCATATTTATGACTGCAGCAACATCAAAAGAACAACACTGAAGAATGCTCCAAAACCACAGAATAAGAGTCGGAAAAAAGGGAGCGCTACACCATAGACGTAAAAACAACTAAGAACTTTAATAACAAAACAAGAAAACCAGGATAAGCGCTTTCGGCGTGTGCCTTCTTCAGATCCTGCTGGCAAATGCTAAAATCAACCTATTTAAAAGCATCCTAGCAAACCAATTGAACAATAATTGGAACAATTAAGCAAGCAATTCGGTCACAACCATCACATGGCCCCTTTAGATAACATAGACTCAAGCAAAAAAACCCATTTCCAGCAAAGACAAAAAGATATAAAATAAAAAAACTACTTACATTTAAAAAAACTTGTCAACTCAAAATAAAAATTTTGATGAAAACAAAATGAATAACACATTCAATGCTCGAAGATAAATGAAAATAACCCATGTTATAAAAAACTACTCTGAACTCAGTCTCACTAGTATTAACATACTAAACCCAGGAGCCACCCATTGATGACATAAATCTCACTGAAGCTTCAATCTTAGAGACGAAGCACTGTAATAGCATAACTTACTAACAATAGTGAATCTACATCAGAACTTATGGACAATTCTTCGTTCTTTCAAGAACGGTTTGAGCGGAACCATACCATTAAGCCCTGGGGAGGGAGAGGGCAATCCGCTCTCAGATTCATTATCCATTTAGATTCTTCCGTTTCTTTTCTGTAGTTATATCCCCTTCCCTTATTGTTAACCTAACCATTGAGAGCACCATAAACCTAAAACTATGAGTAGCATTGTCTCTAATATGAGTATACAAAGCATTGGTGACCACTTTATTACGTATGTCAGAGTGGTGCTTAGATATCCTTTCTTTCAACATCCTGCTAGTTTTGCCCACATAAAAACATGGGAAATGACTACAGGTAGCAATATAAACAACGTTTTTACTGTTATAATTGGCATTCCCAAGGAACTGATATTTTCTACCTGTTAAGGGATGAATAAAAACATTGCTGGTATTAGTAATGGAACAGACTTTGCAAAAGCCACATTTCTGGGTGCCAAAACTTCTGGACTCAATCATTTTCACTTTGTTAGACATAGATGAACCTTGGTTGCTGCCACATAACAACCTCTTTAGATTTTTCTTATTCTTAAAAGTAAAACGAGATGTGGCACCTACTATTTCTTTCAGCCTATTGTCAGATGTCAAAATAGGCAAAAATTTCTTGATGGCTTCACTAACCGTGGAATGTTCAGTACTATATGTAATACTGACCATTACTATTCCTTCCTCTGTGCTAGTGGATGTTCTTTCATTAACAGTCTTTCCACTTCTCCTTCTATGGACTGCATGTTGGGAGTAGTAGGGTCTACTTTTATTCCCTTGCAACTGTCTCATCGTTTCTGTTGTTAAGTCTTCTCTGACTGACCTGTAACCACGGTCCTTAAAATCTTGCAGCAATCTGTTATTTTCTTCAAGGAAAACCTCATCTTGGGTGCATAATCTGGATACACGAGTGATTTGATTATCAACCACATTACGGAAAATGTGCCTAGGGTGCATACTGGAAAAATGCACCATGTGGTTCCTCCACATAGGTTTTCGATACAGCATTGTATTGATCCCTTGAATGGGATCCAATAAGATATTGACATCCAGGAACTCAATCTCTTCTCTATACATTTTGCCATCAAATCTCAAGAACATGGTGGTCTCTGTTAAGAAATCTACAAATTCCAGGACTTCTTCCTCTCTTCTAGCCCATAAGATCATGATGTCATCCACAAATCTGTTATAAAGAATAACATTCTATCTGAAGTAATAATTTCATTTGATCATCAACCTGTGGGTATTGGATCCGATCAGGCAGCTTACCAAGCTAAAGATCTGAGCTCCAAGCTCCTCCCCCTTACCCTGCTACACTGCAACCTCCTTCCAATCCTCAGACCTTCTTTGCCATGGCTTCGCCAGCAAGAGATTTCTGAGCTCCAAGAAGGTTAGTTAGATTTCATCTAGCTTTCAGTCTGTGTATTCCCCTTTTCTGTGTTAAACTGTTCTATAACCCTACCCTTATTCTCCCCGGGTTTTTGTGTATAGATTTTAGTGATCTTTGTAGTGTATAAAGTTGCTAAACTTTCTGTTGTGTAGGCCTCCCTTCCCACCGTTAGCATGTTTGTGTGTGTGTGTGTGTGTGTGTGTGTGTGTGTGTGTCTGCCTCTGACTTGGCTTGTCTAAGCAGGAATGTCCAAAAGTTAACCGACTTTGTCTAAGTGCACAGAGTGTGGCCATAAGCTGTCCCCGGCCGATGGCCACACTCTGTGTGTAGTTTGTTTGGGGGTGCCTCATGTAACATCTGGCTGCAAAATTTGTGCGGCCTTTAACCCCCGGGCCCTGCGGGATCGCAGGACCAAGCTGATTTTTGCGGGTCTTTTACCCGCAGAGTCCGCTACTACTTCTGCGGCTTCTTCTTCCGTCACAGCTGTGACTGTTCAGCCTTCTGGCTGTCCTCCCCTGTTCGGGACTCCAACTCCCACCTCTAAACAGGGAGAGAGGCCAAGAAAGACAAACATAGGGAGAAAGAAAAAGAGAGAGACAGAGACAGGGAGAGCGGTCGCAAGATGCAAGCTGACTCTGATCCATTGGCCCCTCCCACTAAGGTGTTATTGTCTCCAGGAAAAAGTGCAAGGTCGTATTCCCCTTGGCTCCATTCTCTACGATTCTCCCCGGAGACAGAGGAGGAGGCTTGGCCCACTTCGAGGTCATCCTCGCCTCGGTCCTCCCGGCCAGTGTCTGTGGCATCCTCAAGGTCTACTAGGAGCCTCTCCAAAGCCAATATGGACCGGATGATAAGGTTCCTGCAAACTCAATTGCAGATGGGAGTGTTACTGGCTCCCCCTCAGCCGGAGCGGGGAGTTCGGCTCCATTTGTCCAGATAGCTCCTTCCCCAATCCACCCTCGGGTTTCAGAGTCTATGGAGCCAAGGAGCCCTGGAGTCAGGGGGACGGCACCCATGGTACTTCCTACCTCGATGCCAACCATGCACTCGAGCCTGTCAGATCCCTTGTCAGATCCGAGCATTCGGAGCTGAGATCTGGGCATCATATCCGAGGGGATGAGTGTGTCGTCGGCCCCATTGTGGTTGGGGCATACCATCTCCTTGGGTCCGGCTGTGCCAGCCTCTGCTCCGATCACCGCGTCGGATCCGAGGGGTGTGGCTACCCACACCACCAGCTTCAGGGAAGCCGGTTCCCCTTCAGCTTTTGACGTTGTGGAGAGGGTTCTCACTGGAGGATCGAGACCCCTCACTCTTTCCCTCGGAGTCCACCCCTGTTCCCTTGCAACTGAGTTTGTCTTCCATCATCCAGTCCTCCCAGGGACACCCTGTATCTGGTATGCCCCAGAGAGTTCCCCTTGAAGAATATGAGACAGTATGCGAGCCCTCCCCGGAGAGTCCCCCTGAGGAGGCCCCTCGCAAATGCCAGTGCAAAAGGAGGCACATGACTCCCCTGAGACCCTCACTGAAGATACTGACTTGGAGGAAGGGGAAGGTTCCCCCAGATCACCCCCCAAAGACGTATTGGAAATTCTTTACCGGGGGGGTTGGTCCACCCAAAAACCTTCCTTGGATGAGTCAGTATTTCTGGAGGCATTCAATACAGCCCCATCTTCCTCTTCGGTGTCTCCCCCCCCCCCCCCGGACGACCCTCTGGTGGACCTTATTACTAGCAGAGCCTGGAAGGAACCGGACACTGTAGAGCCAATACCCAAATGGCCCGACAAGGTATTGAGCCCTCCTGTGGACAAAGCCAGTTGGAGTAAAGGTTCCCCAGTTGATGCCATGGTGGTGGCGGCAGCGGCCACAATAAAGGAAGTCGCCCAGGAAAGTTCCTAGGTGCATCCCCCGGACAAGGAGTCCAGGGCGATGGATCATCTTGGAAAGCGGACTTTTGCTTCAGCTACCTTTGCCATAAGGGTGCTGAATTACATGGCCCACGTAATCAGACTGAGCGTGACCTTGTGAAAGAGTACTCCAAGTCTCCCCCGAAGTCCATTTTGACCGAGGATAAACGGACATTCTCTGCTCATATGGCCACTTTTAAGTTTGTGTCAAATACGTCCATGCGTTTTTACTCTCTCGTGCCTCCAGAGCCACTAGGGCAGCCGGGTCTGATATTGCCATGAGGTGTCATGCCTTGCTCCAGCTTTGCGATTTTTCGGAACCTTTCAAGGTATCCTTCGCTAACGCCCCTTTTGATGGTTCAACTCTGTTCAGGAAGACCGTCTGAGATACACCTGTCCAGAGTGAGAAGGATGG
Source organism: Protopterus annectens (assembly GCF_019279795.1). Classification (NCBI taxonomy): domain Eukaryota; kingdom Metazoa; phylum Chordata; order Ceratodontiformes; family Protopteridae; genus Protopterus; species Protopterus annectens. The sequence continues at coordinate 186,063,672 of NC_056734.1, forward strand.
TAAAACATAATCGGGATCTGCTTCTCTAACCCTGTAAGGTCCTTCTCTGGGAACCAGCAAGGGCAAAAGAAGCTGTGGTTCCGGAAATCTCAGCAGTTCCAGAACGCTCAGGACTCCTTCTCCCCCAGAGGCAGAGGGGGACAAGGTGGGCACCGGCTTAGAGGCAGAGGGGGACCGAGGAACTTTTGGTCATGGGAACCTTTTTTCGACTGACCCGCACAGCAGCCCCAAGGGGTTGCCCAACTGTTCCTCTCTGGAGGCAGTTGGGGGGCATTTCTCGAGGCACGTAACCCAATGGGAGGTCCATCACATTAGATCACTGGGTGCTTCGAATAATATACAGAGGCTAATCTCTTCCCTTCATAAACAACCCTCTATGCACAAGGCGCCTCCCGGATGTCCCACCCACTCAAAGGGAGGCGGCAGCTTTGGAGATAAGAAAGCTGCTAGAGAAAAGAGCAATCCAGTGAGTACCCCCAGACCAGTCTGGATCAGGCATCTATTCCAGGTTCTTTTTGGTGCCAAAAAAGACATGGGACTTGAGGCTGATTCTCGACTTATTCGTGATGAACCTGTCCGTTGCCAAGGAAAAGTTCCAGATGATCACTCTAAATCTATCCTGCCCTTCTTGCAGGAGGAAGATTGGATGTGCTCGATGACCTCAAAGATTCATACTACCATATGCTGATAGACAGGTGATCCAGGAGGTTCCTCCGCTTTCGGCTAGGAGCCAGTCATTACCAGTTCAGTGTCTACCCTTTGGTCTCACCACAGCCCCCCAGGGCGTTTGCCAAGGTCATGGCGGTTGTAGCGGCCCACCTGAGGGTTCAGGGCATTCAGGTCTTTCCGTACCTGGACGACTGGCTTCTCACTGCCTCCACCAGGCATCAACTTGTACTAGCCAAGGATTTCTTTCTACAGTTGTCTACCTGGCTGGGGATCACGATAAATCTCAAGAAGTCTTCCCTCCAACCTGTTCAAATTCTAGACTTCATAGGGGCAAGAATAGCCTGTCTTCAGGCCAGGATATTTTTTACTCCAGACAGACTTCACAGCCTGGTCCTTCATATATTGGCGCTCCTTCAGTGTCCTGCACCCCCAGCGGAGTTGGTCCTGAGAGCCCTAGGGTCCATGGCAGCAGCTATAAATCTGATTTCTTGTGCACGTCTGCATATGAGTGGTACAGTGGACGTTACAAGTCCAGTGGTCTCTACTACATCATTCTCTAGACTTTCCAATTCCTCTGAGCTGAGTGCGCAAATATTCTCTCGTGATGGCTTCAATCCCAGGAACTGCGAGAAGGGCGCCCTTTTATTGCGCCTCTGCCCCAAGCCACTGTGAACATGGACGCCTTCTGCTTAGGGTGGGGGGGCACTGCTCGGGCATGACTGTCCAAGGCACGTGGACTCGGAGCGAGACTGTCCTGCATATTAACGTTCTAGAGATGAGCGCAGTCCTTTTAGCATTGCAGGCCCCTTCATGCCTCTCTTCCTCTGGCAACTACTGCTATCCAGTCAGACAATTTGTCAGTGGTCTGGTACATCAACAAATGGGAGGGAAATCAGGTCTTATCCACTTTGTCGAGAGGCCATGAGAGTGGGGGAATGGGTGATCTCCACCAACCGCTTTCTGATAGCAATACACATTTTGGGTTGGTCCAACATCTCGGCAGACAAATTGAGCAGAACTATCCTTTCGCCTTATGAGTCGTCTCTGAACCCTTATGTAGCGGAACAGATCTTCCTCAGGTGGGGTCAGCCTTGCTGCGATCTCTTCGCATCGCCATCCAACACGAAGTGCAGTGAGTTTTCCCTCTAATTCCCCTGACGGGGAAGCCACCAGAGACACTCTTGTCCATGCTCGGCCACCTGGTCTTCTTTATGCATATCCCCTGCTTCCACTCCTAACAAAATTCTTACAGAAAGTTTGTCGGTTGGGGAGCATAGTTATACTCATAGCACCATTCTGGCCTCATCAAGTTTGGCTCCCTTGCCTGCGGTCTCATCTCCTAGCTCGATCTTGGATCCCCTTCCGGATCTTATCCATCATCCCTCGGGAATTTTTCCTCCAGATCTGGACAGCCTCAAGCTCACAGCTTGGTTACTCCAGTTCCCTTAGTTGCTAGGACTCCTGGTATCTCTTCCCCAGTTAAAGCCACCCTGGTAGAGGCACATAAGTGCTCTACCCGTAAAGTTTACAGTAATAAGTGGAAACGTTTTTCCATTTGTGCTTCACAGAGAAACCTGGATTGCTTTACCGCTCTGGTTTCAGCGGTGTTAGACATTTTGTCTCATATTTTCCAGCAAGGGGCCAGCTCTTCCACAGTGAAAGTACAGCTGGCAGCTATTTCCCATTTTCATGTAGGGGAAAATTCAGGCTCCGTAGCTGCTGCCAGAATTTGCAAGACTTTTTTGAAAGGTACTTTTCTTCTGAGGCCTCCTATTAAGAATCCTTCCACTCCGTGGGATTTGACTTTGGTTCTTTAGGCCTTAATCGCACCCCCATTCGAGTCTGCAGTATCAGTTAATTTGAAATTCTTGTCGTGGAAGACTGCCTTCCTGGTGGCTATTACTTCAGCATGGAGAGTGTCGGAGCTTCAGGCACTATGTATGAAACCCCCATACCTAGTTTTTCACAAGGATAGGGTATCTTTCAGGACTAACCCGTCTTTTCTTCCTAAAATTGCTCTGGAGTCAAATATTAATCAATCGTTTAATTTGCCTGTATGTTTTCCCTAATTTTCAAAATAAAGGGGAATATAATCTTCATTTGCTTGATATGCACAGGCAGTTACGTTTTTATTTGCATAGGTCCAGACCTTTCCGTAGAGCTGATCAGCTTTTTGTTTCCTTTGCTAGACCCTTTTTGGGAAAACCAGTTTCAAAAGTGACTATCGCTAAGTGGATTTTGCTTTATATCTTACAAGCTTATAGAGAACTTGGATTACCAGCATCAGAAGGGGTTCATGCTCACTCCACCGGTTCTATGGCCACTTCAGCTACATTCTGGTCTAGAGTTTCCCTGGACGATATCTCCTCAGCAGCTACCTGGGCCTCCTCTCACACCTTCATTACTCATTATAAGCTAGATTTGGTGTCTAGAGGAAGGGCTTCCTCTGGCTCTGCAGTGCTCCGGAATATTCTTCCTTAAGGGCCTCCCAAGATTTGGATAGCTGGGGACTTTGTCCCACAGGGTGATGATCAGATGAAGTTAGCTACTTCAGATAAAGAAGTTATGTACTCACCATAACGTCCCATCTGAGTAGTTAGACTTCATTTGTCAGCAACCCCCTCCTTACCCCAAACCTTGATGGCTATTTCTCTGTTTGGGCTCTATGTTCTGAATTTGGTGAGCCTGGTGTATGAGTTTGGGTCAGGTCTTTTTGGCTTAGGTTGTTGGGTGTCATGTTGTTAGGTGGCAAACTCGATCTGAGGATTGGAAGGAGGTTGCTGTGTAGTATGGGTAAGGGGGAGGAACTTGGAGCTCGGATATTTAGCTTGGTAAGCTTACAGCTGGGATCCGTATCGGAACCGGAACCCACATGTTGCTGACAAATGAAGTCTTAACTACTCAGATGGAACGTTATGGTGAGTATATAACTTCTTTTTTTCCATTGCAAATTGTCATTCGCTGCCCATAGCTCCTTCCATTGAGGTAGCACAAGATTAGCATAACTATTGGCGCAGGGGGTACCCATTGCTACACCCCCATCTCTGCCAATAGTAGTTGTTACCATAAACAAACACGTTGTTCTCTAATACCACTTCCAGTAGGCTGCAAATAACATAAGAATCCAACTTCCTTTCTCTGTAAAGGTCTTTTATGGCTTCAATGCCATATGAGTTCGGGATAGATGTAAAAAGACTGTTAACATCCATGGTAACAAGTAACAAATTGGAAAAATCATGGATGTTGACTGTAGCTTCAAACCGATGCTGTAGAATTTGTGCAGTGTCCTTGACTATGTTCTTAGTCACTCAACAGCTTTTTCAGTTCACTTTCCAGGAAGATAGAAAGAGGTTCCGTTGACCATCCATGACCTGCCACTATAGGACCCATTGGTGGTTTAGAACTGCCTTTGTGGATTTTAGGCAGTCCATTAAAGAGCTACAAGCTAGAGAAGATCTAACTATCATACCAGCCGACAAAGGAGGAGCAGTGGTGGTGATGAGTACAGATGATTATGATAAAAGCTTGACAATTATGCTCAGTGACAGAGAGATGTACGTAAAGATCGAGAAGAAAGATGTTGAAATGATGAAATAAAGGATAGATGATGTAATCTATGAGATGCTTATGAATAGGAGTATAACCAAGGAACTCTGAGTTCTTTACAATTGAAGATCCTGTTATACCTACCATCAATGGACTGCCTAAAATCCACAAAGGCAGTTCTAAACCACCAATGTAGTGGCAGGTTGTGGTTGGTCAACTGAACCTCTTTCTATCTTCCTGGAAAGTGAGCTGAAAAAGCTGTTGAGTGACTATAAAAACATAGTCAAGGACACTGCACAATTTCTACAGCATCTGTTTGAAACTACAGTCAACGTCCATGATTTTTCCAATTTGTTACTTGTTACCATAAATATTAACGGTCTTTTTACATCTATCCCGAACTCATACGGCGTTGAAGCCATAAGAGACCTTTATAGAGAAAGGAAGTTGGATTCTTATGTTATTTGCAGCCTATTGGAAGTGGTATTAGAGAACAATGTGTTTCTTTATGGTAGCAACTACAATTGGCAGAGATGGGGGGTAGCGATGGGTACCCTCTGCGCCCATAGTTATGCTAATCTTGTGCTACCTTGATGGAAGGAGCTATGGGCAGCAAATGATAATTTCCAATGGAAAAAGAATGTTTATAAAAGATTTGTGGATGACATCATGATCTTATGGGCTGGAAGAGAGGAAGAAGTCCTGGAGTTTGTAGATTTCTTAACAGAGACCACCATGTTCCTGAGATTTGATGTCAAAATGTCTAGAGAAGAGATTTAGAGTTCCTGGATGTCAAGATCTTACTGGATCCCATTCAAGGGATCAGTTCAATGCTGTATCGAAAACCTATATGAAGGAACCACATGGTGCATTTTTCCAGTATGCACCCTAGGCACATTTTCCGTAATGTGGTTGATAATCAAATCACTCATGTATTCAGATTATGCACCCAAGATGAAGTTTTCCTTGAAGAAAATAACAGATTGCTGCAAGGTTTTAAGGACCGTGGTTACAGGTCAGTCAGAGAAGACTTAACAACAGAAACCATGAGACAGTTGTGAGTTAATAAAGGTAGAACCAACTACTTCCAACATTCAGTCCATGGAAGGAGAAGGGGAAAGACTGTTAATGAAAGAACATCCAGTAGCACAGAGGAATAGTAAGGGTCAGTATTACATATAGTACTGATCATTCCACGGTTTGTGAAACCATCAAGAAATGTTGGCCTATTTTGACATCTAACAATAGGCTGAAAGAAATAGGTGCCACACCTCATTTTACTTTTAAGAATAAGAAAAATCTAAAGAGGTTGCTATGTTGTAGCAACCAAGGTTCATCTATGTCTAACAAAGTGAAAATGATTGAGTCCAGAAGTTTTGGCACCCAGAAATGTGGCTGTTGCAAAGTCTGTTCTATTATTAATACCAGCAATGTTTTTATTCATCCCTTAACAGGTAGAAAATATCGGTTCCTTGGGAATGCTAAAAGTCTTTGCCCATGTTTTTATGTGGGCAAGACTAACAGGATGTTAAAAGAAAGAATTTCTAAGCACCACTCTGACATACGCAATAAAGTGGTCACCAATGCTTTGTATACTCATATTTGAGACAATGCTACTCATAGTTTTAGGTTTATGGTGCTCTCAATGGTTAGGTTAACAATAAGGGAAGGGGATATAAATAACAGGACAGAAACGGAAGAATCTAAATGGATAATGAATCTGAGAGCGGATTGCCCCCCCCCCCCCGGGGGGGGCTTAATGGTATGGTTCCACTCAAAGCGTTCTTGAAAGAACGAAGATTGGTTCGTAAGCTCTGATGTAGATTCACTATAGCATAGCCTGTATTTCCGGTGCTTTGTTAGTAAGTTATGCTATTACAGTGCTTCATCTCTTTAAGATTTAAGCTTCAGTGAGATCTACGTCATCAATGGGTGGCTCCTGGGTTTAGTATGTGAATACTAGTGAGACTGCGTTCAGAGTAGTTTTTTATCTTCTTCTTCTTTCGGCTGCTCCCGTTATGGGTCGCCACAGCAGATCAACTGTTTCCATTTCTTCCTGTCCTCTGCATCTTGCTCTGTCACAACAACCACCTGCATGTCCTCTCTCACCACATCCATAAACCTTATCTTAGGCCTCCCTCTTTTCCTGTTACCTGGCAGTTTCATCCTTAGCATCTTTTTCCCAATCTACTCTGCATCCCTCCTCAGCACATGTCCAAACCAATGTAATCTTGCCTCTCTGGCTTTGTCTCCAAACCTTCCAACCTGGGCTGACCTTGTAATATACTTATCCCTAATCCTGTCCATCCTCGTCACACCCAGTGCAAATCTTAACATCTTCAACTCTGCCACGTCAAGCTCTGACTCCTGCCTTTTTGTCAATGCCACTGTCTCCAACCCATATAACATAGCTGATCTCACTACCCTCTTGTAGGTCTTCCCTTTCACTCTTACTGGTACTTGTCTGTCACAAATCACTCCTGACACTCTTCTCCACCCACTCCACCCTGCTTGTACTCTCTTCTTCACCTGCCTTCCACACTCACCATTACTCTGAACTGTTGATCCCAAGTACTTAAACTCATCCACCTTCCCCACCTCTACTCCCTGCATCCTCACCATTCCTCTATCCTCCCTCTCATTCACACACATATATTCTGTCTTAGTCCTGCTGACCTTCATTCCACTTCTCCCTAGAGCATATCTCCACCTCTCCAGGGTCTCCTCCACCTATTCCCTACTCTCACAACAGATCACAATGTCATCTGCAAACATCATAGTCCACGGGGACTCCTGTCTGATCTCGTCTGTCAACCTGTCCATCACCATTGCAAATAAGAAAGGGCTCAGAGCTGATCCTTGATGTAGTCCCTCCTCCACCTTAAATGAATTCCTCACTCCCACCGCAGACCTCTCTGCTGTCACACTACCCTCGTACATATCCTGTACCACTGTTACATACTTCTCTGACACTCCCGACTTCCTCATACAATACCACAACTCCTCTCTAGGCACCCTGTCGTATGCTTTCTCTAAATCCACAAAGACACAATGCAACTCCTTCTGACCTTCTCTGTACTTCTCCTTCAACACTCTCAGAGCAAACTTTGCATCTGTAGTGCTCTTTCCTGGTATAAACTGCTGATCACTAATCATCACATCCCTTCTTAACCTAGCTTCCACTACTCTTTCCCATAACTTCATGCTGTGACTGATCAGTTTAATCCCTGTGTAGTTACTACAGCTCTGCACATCACCCTTATTCTTAAAAATCGGTACCAAAACACTTTTTCTCCATTCCTGAGGCATACTCTCACTTTCCAGAATTTCATTAAACAATCTAGTTAAAAATTCCACTGCCATTTCTCCTAAGCACCTCCATGCTTCCATTAGTATGTCATCTGGACCAACAGCCTTTCCATTCTTCATCCTCTTCATAGCTATCCTTACTTCCTCCTTGCTAATCCACTGCACTTCATGATTCACTATCCGCACATCATCCAACCTCCTCTCCCTCTCATTCTCTTCTTTCATCAACCCCTCAAAGTACTCTTTCTATCTGCTCAACACACTCTCCTCGCTTGTGAGTATGTTTCCCTCCTTATCCTTTATCACCCTTACCTGCTGCACATCTTTACTAGCTTGGTCCCTCTGTCTAGCCAATCAGTACAGGTCCTTTTCTCCCTCCTTAGTGTCCAACCTTTTATACACCTCTTCATACGACTTATCCTTAGACTTAGACTTCGCCACCTCTCTCTTTGCCATGCACCTCATCTCCTTATACTCTTGTCTACTTTCTTCATCTCTTTGACAATCCCACTTCTTCTTCGCCAACCTCTTTCTCTGTATACTCTCCTGTACTTCTTCATTCCACCACCAGGTCTCATTGTCCTCCTTCCTCTTTCCAGATGTCACGCCAAGCATCTTTCTAGCTCTGCTGTAGTTACCTAGCTATTCGGTAACTCTTCATTGACACCCAGTGCCTGTCTTAACTCTTCCCTGAACATCACCTCACAATTACCCTTTTTCAGTTTCCACCATTTGATCCTTGGTGCTGCCCTCACACTCATCAAGTTGTTTATTCTTGAGATCATAGAAGGACAAAAGCTGTAATCAAACATGAATACATACACAGGCGTAATTCTGTCATGTAAATTAAAGTGCTGTAGAAATGAGGCCTTTCCCAAATGTAAGTACCTAAAATATAATTTTGCCTTTTGCCCTGTTGCATACCGTATTAAAAAGTGGTAAGTACATAACTATTTTGATAATTTCTTATTAGTTTTCTGACAAAATAGTTTATACATTTCGGGTTCATTTTATTTTAGTTAATAGCCCCTGTCAACTTGGGCCATTATAAAACTATGGTAGGTTCTTTCATACACAAAGAGTAATCCTTTGTTTGTTAATTGTACTAACCTACACAGGGCATCATCACACGTATCTGTTTTCCAGTATTATTTTTTTTTTTTACATCTCAGGGGAACATTAGCAGAGACCCTGTCTGTATTCATTTTATTTTCATATTAAGTTTCTAACAAGTAGCTTATATATGTAAAGTTCTGTTACTGTAATTAGTATCCCGTCTTTAAATATGAAGCTCAGGACAGTGTGAAAATACTTGATTAACTCAGCCTGTCTTATTTCACATATATATGAACATTAAAGCCTTGTTTATTAACTTTACTCACTTTAAAGGGCAGCATTATAATTAACATAGTTCAGCTTCAACTGTTTTACATAACAGCCCCGATCAATATACACAAAGCTCACGGCAGTACAACATTTTTAATTAAATCACCTTTTTTATTTTGCATGCATCCAAACACTTAGCTCATATTTAACATAATGTATATATTTTTTTGTTCAAATCCATTTTGTTACTCATCTTATTGGAACTTCAACTAAGACTTTGTGGGTTTCAGTTCAAAAAAAATGTATGCATTTCAGTATGGTGTTGCACATGTTTATAGGATAAGTACATTAATATTTAATATACTTGTCAGAAATAGTTTCTCACCATACATTTTGTTACACTCAAACATTTACAGTCTTTGGAATATTGTATGATTACTGTGGGAATCTGTTAGAGGGGGTTGATGGGGACTTTGAGGAGAGATTGGATGTGATGTGCGGTTCGAGAAGAGACAGAGGATATGGCAAGGTCTAGGGGATTTGGAATTTTAACTTGGAAGTGTTTGCATAGGTGTTTTTGTACCCCAAGCAGACTCCAGAGAGTTTTTCCTCTGGTGGATTGCAAATGTTGTAGGTGTGATGGGGAAGAAAGAGGTGCATGTTTTTTGAGAGTGTAGTGAGTTGGCAAACTCTGAGGGCTCCCTGCGACTACCCAGTCAGAGATACTGGGTGAGTGAATTGGCGTGACTGCGGAAATTATTTTTTTGTGCTGTGATACAGGATCTGGCTTGCCTAAACATACTGGGGCCTTGCTGAATGGTTTTGGTGGCTGAGGAGGATCAGTTGCTGTTGGGATCTTTGGAGGGGGATAGTAGCAAATTGCATACAGGAAAATTGTGATTGTGGGAACAATGCATACAATGTGTTCTGGAGGAGAAGTGAGGTTTGAGGGAAGGCAAGAATTGAATGAGCTCTGTAATATTTGATTGAAAACACCTGTATAGAAGATTGTGTGTGATGTATAATGTTTGCAACTGAAAATCTGTCAGTGTGGTTTGTTTTCATTAAAATAAATGCATGATTGCTTGTGTCATAAGTGATAATTCAGTAAAGATATTTTTGTTCAATTAAATTGTAATCCTTGTTACCAGTTCATAGTAAAAATATTTAATTACTCAAGCCACTGGATCCCCATTCATGTAGAAATGTTTAACACAAAGCTGTTGGGCTCTAACTGTGTTATACATGCGTTATTGCACATGCATGCATTATGCTTTTTACAGCAGCAGTCTCACTTGTACAGTTGAATAATTTTGTTCTTACCGTTCATCTTCTACTTGTGAACTTTTAGATTCTGCTGTATTTGAAGTAACTATATAGTCCATTTTAGCATATTTCATTAGGTAAATGCATTTAGAACTCTCTTACCTTGGACTTGAACTTTATATCCTCTGAATTCCTAAATGTTGGCATCTTGTCAACCAAAATCACTTTCAGTGCAACAGCGAAAGTTGATCTATATTACAGTTGCCTCTTCTTAATTCCTTAACGGCCTCAGCAGACCACAGCACTTGATTAAATGTATCTCTGAGAAATTGTGATTCTCATCATCTGGTCCTCCAACAATATTACAGAAATTATCTTTTTGAGTTGCCAAAAAAAGTGTTAATTTTCACAACATTTCACAGACTTCATCAAAATAACTCCAAGCTTCCTATAGTTCCTGTCATATTCGGTCAATGGTAGCCATATGTCTTCAACTCCCATTTGAAGATTTTGCAGACCCTGTCCACTGCAACATCTTAAGATTTTTGCCTTCCACTCTTTTCAATATATATATTTTTTCCATTTTATGTTCTTATTGTTTTCCTTGAATGCATTTGGGTAGGCTTATTTTCAAATTAACCAAGCACTGCTCGGCATAAAACAACGATCAAATATAGACATGTAAGACAATGACAATGAAAATGTCTAGCAAGAACACCTTTTAAAAGAATGTTTTTAAAAATAAAGTAGCTGTAACATGGGATAAACATTCTTAAATATATTGTAAGTGTAACGTGTTTCATAAAAAAATGAAATGAGTTGGCTTTGACTTTGTGTACTTCAATATCAGAGTAAAACGGTTTCTAATATCCTTAATGATTTTACACTGTAATTTGATCATTTGAAGTATATATGACTTTCCATGACAAAGATTTTAGAAATACTTACCAAAAAAAGTACTTATTTATATCTGAGAAACCTATTTCAGCAGAGAGAACCTAAAGCATACAATGACTAATTGGTCTTGGCACTATCGTTCCTTTATACATTAAAATTATATGTATTCATAATAAACCTTGTGTAATCTTTCTCACAACCATTTGAATAAATTAATGAAGTGCTTAAATGCACATATAAAACTAATTTCATAAACTCCAATCAGTGTCGATTTTTTGCCTGGGTCTTCTGTCATTCCTAACTGCTGCTTTACTGATTCCAGTGCATTTCCCTAGCCTTCACCAACTTGTCACTTAAGGAGAACCATAGCAGCATTTTGATCATGCAAAAAACTCCAGTGTTCTGTTTCAGAAAACAACTATTTTTTTTTTAGACCAGTATAGATCCCTGTGTTGAGTGTCTGTAACTTCCAGCTGTCTTGCGTATTCAGGCACAGCAGTGCTAATAGACACCATAGATCATGACATTTCTTTTTCCAACATTAATGCCATAGACTATGCCTGATCTTTAGCAGTCATGTTGAGAAAGAAATAAGGCATGCAAGAGGTGAAAACAGTAATACAGATTAACTTTTCATGTTGTACTAGAAGTGCTTTTGGCTGACGAGATGTTAGCTGTTATGAATGCAGAAGAAATTATGTCACTTCTTAAACACTGAATTTTATTTATTTATTTAATATTTGTTAACCGGGGAAGTCCGAATAGAGCAGAGCCTATTTTCAGTGGAGGCCTAGAGAAAAACGCTCAAGACGCATGTCTTTGGAGTTAATTTAATTGTTTTTTGCGCAGTCATTGCATTGCTTCAATTGAAATTGCACATCTTGCTGTACATCACTAGTTATTTCCTCCTGTTGCGTCACATTCTCAACTTTGTTTTTCATTTAATTTGTCACTGGTCAACATGAGACACCTTCACACACACTAGTTCTGTCAAATTCATATTGAATGACCAAACTTTACTTTAAAAAAAAAAAAAAAAAACATTTATCTACAGTATAATGCTTCACAAAGTACCTTAAGATTTCCTGTTTGAAATAATTTTGTTGACTGTCATAATTTTGTTGTTACTGTCATTTATTTACATAGATTAACTTTCAGAAATCCCAAATTGCTTTGCCTACTATTCTGTTAGCAGTTTGACATCTTCCAATGTTTTTCTTCTGTTTCCTGGTGACTGTGTTTTAGTTGATATCCTGTCTGAGAGCTTAGTCATATTTCCTGCAATAATTTCCTAAGGCCTTTGCATACAGAAAGGACAATTTTGGTGAGTGGCGTATGACTTGGTGCTCTTCTGTTGACTTACTTGACTTTATGTGAGTTTATGACATTTTGAACTTCATCTGAGAAGATGAGTGGAAGCCAGGCTTGGATAGCCATATAGGGATTCAACCTGTGCCATTTGTATGGATTTCTTTTAGAATAATACATTGCAATAGAGTGAAACCTACCATGGATACGAGTTATTTCTGTTTTATGGAGTCACCCCTGGAACCAAGGCTGACTCGTTGAACTTCTGCTTGCGCACCACTTACGTGGCACTGTACTTGAGTACTAGATCAGTCTGCAGCAAGCGGTAGGAAAATTTTCCTGGTGTACATGCAAAATTTCTCCTATATAGTATGAATTCTACCTCCAATCTAATCTTGGAAAGACCATAGGCCTAATGGGATGAGGCTAGTCAAGGATAAATAAAATCAAGATAAATTTGGCATGGGACCTGATTTTTTTTTTTCTAGAAATGAAAATGAACCCCCATTTCAATGTATTTTCCATTGAACTATCTTTCATTCTTTCTTTGAAAATGATTTCTTTGGTGGCAAAAGTGTCTGATAGGACCTTAAGCTGTGTTATGTTTCTTATATGTTGTGAAACTTAAACAATCTTCTATAAAGACAGTCTTTTTACTCATCTTTCCTTTATGCTAAAAGCCACACCATACTTTGCCTAACCAAAAAGATTCATCTATCTTCCTTTTGTCCACGTTTTCAAGTTGGAGAGCATATTTTTAAGAGATGGAACCTAGAAGTTGTTTGCCTGTATTTGTCAGAGCAAAAATATGAGAATGTTGGTGCAACTGTGTTTCTTTTGAATCTAGTACTTTGGGTGTACAGTGGGAATGTGACTGCTTCTAGCTGGATTGCTGTTTGAAAAGGATTATAGGGTAAATCTTTCCAAGAAGCAGTCCAGGACTAGTTTATAAGAGCAGTAGCTGCTGCTCCTGCTTTTTATGGGAGTGCCTTTTACTGCTACTTTCAAAAACAATTAGACCTTTGATAGGTCACATGTTTAAAAATCATTATAAGTTGGAGTAGCTGATAAAGACCATGTGTGGTATTGCTATAGTGATTTCCAAGAGATGCTTGCTGAAGCATCTAACTAGCATTTAGATCACTGGTTCCTGTTCTGCCTGACCAAATACTGTGAAGCCAGGAGCAGTGACGTCTTACAGCTCAGTTCTTGGAGGTACTCCTCATAGCAGAAGATTACATTTCCTATATCTGTTATATATGTTGGCTATTGTAAGTAGAGAGCATAATATGTGTTAAACACGTGCTGTGGATGAAATGGATCCAAATGTGTCTTCACATTACCTCAGTCAGCAAACTGTACTGATGATTGAATTGTCCCTGGCTTCATAGTAGCTTCATTATAACTTCCTCATTTTTATCACAATGCCTTTATGAGATTAGTCCTTGTGGTTGGTTGGACTTCCAAGATAGCCACAAACTGATCAATAGCTTAATTTTAGCTCTCCCAGTGTGAAAAAAAGAAACCGAGAAATAAGAAGCAGTGATATTGTTAGCTTGAGTAAAATTTGTTGACTGTATACTAAGTATACTGCCTTGGTGTCAGCAAAGAAGAAATATAGAAAACCTAAAAAAGATCAGCCAGAGAAGAAGAAGAGAGAACACTGGCTTGGAAGAATCCTGCAGCTGCTCAGCAAAAAGCAGATCAAGCTTCAGTTTTGGTACAAGAGATGTCTTCTAGTAATTTAGCGGAAGCTAAATCAAATGTACTCAGAGGTGATTAAAGTAAGTGAAATACTGAAGGAGTATAATCGGCTCAAGTAACAAAAGGCTGGTAAAAAGTAGAAGAAGCTTTAACTAACTATTCAGATGAACTGATAAAACTGTAAAAATCACAGGTTGAAAATGAAGAAAAGCTGTTTCAAAAATGGTAGACTTTGAAGACAGAGCATACAGAGATAATGTGAGATTTTCTGCTGTGCCAGAGAAACTGGAAGAAATAGACTGCATTAATGTTATGAAAGCACAGATAAGCAACTGAACTGGTATCTCACACCATGATGTGTTAAATGGGACATGGTGTATATGCTACAAACCTCACCACAAGAAAGCAGCCAAGACCTGTATTAGTAAAGATGAAATCATACCAGCAGAAAGGATTGATCCTGACAAAACTGTGGCAGAAAGTGCAAATTATTGAAAATTGGAGACAGCAGAGTGTTTGTCAAAAACGATTATTCACTGTACACCAAATGAAAGAGGAGCACATTTATCCCAGCAATATGGGAATATCAAGAGGCAGGTTTGAGATTCAAGCTGCTTTCTTCAGAAGATTTTTTCCTTGAGGATACAGACATTTTTTGATGCAGAACAGGCTAAGGAAGAAATACAAAAGTTTACCCAACAAAAAGCGATAAAGAAAACTGAAGGGGACTCTGCTTCGTATTCTTCTGACAATAAAGCTTATGGAGAGACTTTGCCAGTGAAATTTTTTCTAGTGTTCCCGAGGAAAATGCTTGAGAGGCAGGAAAAATAAGAAGAGTTGATTAGAAGAATCAGGAGTACCTTGGACTTGAACCAGAGTCTGGGGTTGGGAGATGGAGATGAATATGAAGAAGACCAGCAATACTGGAAATTAGTGAATAAATGGGAGCCTATTGTGCATGACTTTGCAAGAAAAAGTAGACTTTTGTTGTCTGTTAAATGTGTGGGTGGACTGTAAAGCTGTATGTCATTAATGTTTAGAAGGGCACTAAAAAGAAAAAAAAATAACCAAGTAAAACATGTTTGTTCTTAAGAGCATTTGTATAAAACATGTCATGCTATAAACTGCATTTTATATATAATAAAGAAGTTTTGCGTAGTGTGTAGTCAGGGTATTTTTAATGTGTGTATGGGGGAAGTCTCTTCAGTGACTGTTATATGTGTTTAAAGATATTAAAGTAAACAAGTACTTTTTTACTTCATAGGCAGGTACTAGACTATCGGCCCTAGGGCCTATACACGCCTTGCCAAAACGGTACCCTGGCTTTCGCCACCCAAGAAAATTATTTTCCTGTGTCCCTGTCGAGCAGAGCCACAAAGGTGATCCCTGGGGTGAATTTCGTATTTCTCATTTGTAAGAATTATAGGCTTTACAGTATAACAAGAAAGGAAAGGCTGGACAAAACAAGTTTAATGTTAATATGCTATGATCCTGGTCTGCAAGTGTGAATGAGGTGTATAACTGCACTGATTTTATGTTGAATTAAAATATTTTCTCTTATTTATACAAGGGAGAATGTCTATATTAATGTCCTTGGCTTGAAAAATAAGACACAGTGCTAAAAGCAATGAAAACTCCAAGTTTCTTACATCTGCATATACCTATATATACTAACCTAAAGAAAAATAATCTCTCTAAACTGGCTAATACTTGCAATAGTATTGCTAGGTTTGTTACTGGGAACCAATTTAGAACTCACCACTGTCTGAACCTACAGCAACTCCACTGGCTTGAACTAAAAAACATGTTGATACTTTCCCAACTCACCTTTGTCCATAGGATATTTTGCCAACCTAATAACACACCCATACTTTCTAACCTATTTACCCCTTACACTAACCTAAATTCATTACGCTTTTCAAACAAACTTCTTGTAACCTTAACTAAGTCTAATAATGTTGCTGGTGACTCCCTATTCTCCAATACCATCGGTAAATATTGGAATCTTCTACCTGCTGCTCTAACTTCCATTCCCTCCCCTGTTCTCTTTAAACAAAAGCTTAAAAAACACCTTAAAATACACTGGTTATGCCCATGCTTCAATCCTGACTAAATTTTGTGACTTCCACAATTTTTCTCTCTCTCTTTAACACCTTCTTTCTATTCGCTTTCTACTACCTACACTTTGAGAAGTTTCCCTAACAATCTACTTCTTTTACAAGTAGCATCTATTACAATCCATTAAAGAATTGTGAATGTAAAATAAATTTCCTGAATGTGCTTTACACTTGCCACAAATGTTTTACTGTTACAGAACCTTTCTATTTTGTATTTCTAGAACTACAACTTAATTGTGTTTCTCTACATGGTATGCAAGTAGAATTCTGTAATGTAGTCTAGAATCATGTTTAACCTGCTACTTATTTTTTATATGTATAACGTAACTGTGTTTTGTCTCTATGTGGAGCTTTTCTCCCCGGGCCTCTGCTGAAAATGGAAATATATCCAGTCAGACCAGCCCGGTAAACAAATGTAAAATAAAATAAATAAAATTAGCTTGTTTTCCCCCAATTATCAAATGCTCAGTGAGAGTCAGAAAGTATGTGACTAAATTGAGCCAAGTGAAATTTACAAAGATCCATTGCTGACTATTTTTACATGGAGACAAGTTGTCTGCAGGTGCAAACAATTAATCTTCAGAGTTCTCTGCATTCTTTGCTGAGGGAAATGCAAAATGTAAAGGTACAATGGCAAGCAATTCAATTAAAAATAAAGTTTGAAATTAAGGAAAGTGAATAAGAGATAGCAACCTTTCTACATCCTTAATACTTTTATTTATGAATTTAATAGAATGGTGCATGGTTTAGTGTTTTTTTAAGATAGCCAGTGTGCTTTTTCTTAGGGCTAAAAGTTAATGTTTTCAAAAAACATACAAGATATTTTTCACATCCAGGATAAGAACAGAGATAAGAAAGAACAGACAGCAATCATCATAAATGGGAATATAGGCCTTAGCATGCCGTTTAGTATGGGTAATCTTAACTTTAGGTTGGGTCACGCCTGTGAGTGCAGCTGTCAGTTTGGGGCAGTTGTTCCTATTTGAAGAATTAAACTTGATTTTTTGAAGATGTACATAGTTTTGTATATTTATTTTAAGTTAATGTGGGATGGGGATGTTTTGAAAATGTATTTAGTTTATTGTTTGAGAGTTTTCATTAAAACAAATGAAACCTGACATAGGTTCAAACGGAGAAGAGAAAAACAACTGTAGAAAATATCAGTCTGCCAAACAGTAGTGTGTGCATAATATTGTCGCAACAAATTTGCAACATGCAGTCTCAGTTTCTTCTTGTGGTACTGTGCCATTGTCCTTGTGGTTATCTAACAAAAGCTACCATTCTGCAGTTGGTTTGTGAAATAATAATTTTAAACAAAATTGCACAATGACAGCTGCATACGTATGAAATAACGGGCTTATAAGTTATATGTTGAAAATGTGATATTAGGAAGTTAAGAAATATTGAAAGAATGGTGCTTATTTAACTTAAAAGTATAGTACAACATTTGGAAAATACTGTTTTTATTTTAAACAGTAAATTAAATGAAGACCTGTGACTTCATTCTTTTTAACCTTTTCACCCCAGATTTTCAGTAAACCATCTCTTATTCTGTATTCTTGCTGCCCAACTGCTGTGCATTTCTGTCAAAAATGTCATTGTGCAAATTGACTGCAAAGCGACATTTTTAGACAGTCTTGCACAGTTACATTTGCATAGTCCATGAAGAGAGACCTCCTAAATGATGTGCTTTATGGTGAAAATGTTACGAAATTGTGAATTTAGGGGATATTCTCTGTTGTTGATATTAAATGATGTCACTGTTGCACAGAGTGGAAATGCTAAATTAAGAATATCAAAGTTAAGTGTGTATGGGACTTCTTTGAAGTCTCATTATTGTTTCTGTGAATCAGAACTTGCTTGGTCGATTTCTTTAAGATCATTTGTTGACCAGTTATAACATTGTATGTTTACTGAAACTTTTATTTACAATGACATGTAATATTTAAAAACATATAAAGGTAATTGTACAGAACAACAGAGTGAATACATTTTAGAGGTGTCATTACAATTTGAAAGTTCTTTTCTTTTCCAGAATTTATTCCATGCTGATATTAGTTCAGAAGTGTTTTGCTATGGAAACAATAATTCCAGACAAGGTGGATATTAACACACACCCTGGAGGGCATTATTGCTTGTGTAATGTGTAATTAATGCCCACTCGACGCCACAGTTGGAGGGCCTCTACAACCCTGGAAAGACATTAATTACACATTAACACATACCATGGAAGGCATTATTGCGCTTAGAGAATGGGCTGTCTGTAAAATTGTTGTTTTACTTACTTGTACTAAAAATATATAGTAATAAATATAATATAAATTATATATATATATATATATATATATATATATATATATATATATATAAGTTTGGATGTAAAATAGTTCGTCCACCTAATGTTTCAAAATTGCTGTAGTATATGTTGATGGTGTTGAAGGAAACATTTTACATCCAAAATATAACATTTAAAAAATAACTGGGTTATTTACTTTATTTCTTTGGTACCTTACTGCTAAATTGTTTGGTTGGCAGTCACCACTGGAGATTGAAATTATTAAATAATGACGTACATTTGAGGTTCAGACTTTTTTCCTGAAGAAAATTCATGCTAACTTAAATCCTTTACTTTAGCAGCTTTGTAATTTTATAAGAGCAATAATTAAGTTTTTATTTTAGAACCTTTGTTCCCCCTTTATTTTAGACTTTATCCAGATTTCTTCAGCTGAAAGATGCAGAGTTTGTAAACCTCTTTACTGCTGCTGCCGCCAGTAGTCATCTCATACACTCTCACACACACACCATACCTCAGAATGTCCAGATTTTTGCCTCATTTTTGGTCTGTTCCTTATAAAATTGTGGTTTTCTGGCAAATCACTGGGATGATCTGAGCACTGAAGTCACTAAATAATGACTTACATGTGGCAGGGCTAGCCACCCGGCGGTGTAAACCTTGGATCAAGACGATTGTCACTGTTAAAGTGACACCCTGACCCCATGTGTAAAATAGGAAAAGGGGTTGAGGATGAATGGATTTGAGTTTCAAACTTCAAATCTTTCAGAAAGTGCATGCTAACAAAAACCCTGTTATTCTAGCAGCTTTCTAAGTTTATAAGAGCAATATTTAAAGTCTGTCCCTATTTATGGGCTTTTGTCCCCCAATTATGACAGGCTTTGTCTAGATTCCTAGCGTTAAGAGGTTAGAGGTATGACACACACACACATCTCTGCTTCAGAAAAAATGCATGGTAATTAAATCCCTGTTATTCTAGCAACTTTCTAATTTTATGAGCAATATTTAAAATCTATCCCTATTTTCAGCCCTTTTCCCCCATTTATTTGTAGCTCTGTTCAAATTTCTTGTGCTGAGAGGTAAGGTGGAGAGGTATACAAAGATGTTATGTGATGCTGCCAGGGATCACCTGATCACTGTCACTCTTCACTTTATCCCTCTCTGTGTCACACACACACACGCGCACACACACACACACACACACACACACACACACACTGTCTCTCTCTCTGTCTCTTTCTCTTAGGTACACAGTTTTGCATGCTGATACCTTGTTTGTCTTTGATATGATTCTGCACCGACGGTCATGAAACAGATGGAATGTGCAGACTTAATGTAGTTGCGAAGTCCATGTGCTTGTGTATTTCACAGCAGCTGGTACTGCTCCTTGTAACTGCAGCTGCTACAGTTACTTCTTTTCTTTTTCCTTTTTTTTTCATTCACTAAACTCAGCTTAAAAAAAAAAAAAAATAAAATCAGAACTGGAAGAGAAAAGAGCAAGCAAATGATAGCTGAAAAGGAAGCGGTCTTCTGCTTGCACTTTTCTAATGTGGTTCTATTTCTTTAAAAGTTGTAGTTAGCAAGCGACACCGTAATGGTGGCCACAAGAATAGGTTTTGGTCACAGCATATGAATTTTGTGCTGTGGACAGATGCATTTGTTTTTTGCCACGTTTTCCCAATACATTAATTAACCCCTATGAAATATCGAGTAGCCTATGGGGTTTTCTGCTTCTCCAAGCCCATTTTCTAAACTCTGATAAAACGTATATATAATATTTATTTATACTGAATATAGCAATTCAATTCAGCAAATGTTTTTCTTTCTTTTTTTTTTGTATCACCCCGTTGAAGGCATGATCTTCCAAGGATTTTGTTTTTAGGTCAAACTTGTTTCTGCTGTCAGCTGTTTGTCAGTAAATTTCAACCGCCTCCAGCAGGATGTATGGAGCAGTAATGTCACCAATCCATCTTAAACCCACCATGGCATCCAGACCCATTTATTTACCAAAGAAATATTTCTGATCTTATGGCAGTAGGTCCATCCCCTGTAATGTCACTGCCATTAGGATTTCTCAGTACTCCAGACTTTATCAACCTGCCAAGAACCTCATACTAGTCCCTACAGTAAAGTTAAGATGTTTGCTTTCTTTACTGTTCCAGACCACTTGTTTTCCAGTGTAATAGAGTTGCCAGGATTTTGTTTCATTTTTCTGTACATTGCTGTTTTTCCTTCTGTTTTTACAGTCTCAGACCATCATGTGGCGGCAGTGGTCAGAAAAGCCTTTTACTTCGTTCATTTCATAAGTAAAGGGATTGCATCCAGAAAAAAGGAGTTTATTACCTTTCTGTACTCCTCCCTCATTAGACCCATAATGGAGTATAATGCCTCGTTTGGAATGTACCTCTCCAAACACCTGCACCAACTGGAAAGGCCACAGTAATACCTCACAAAGAGAATGCATGGCCTGCAACACCTGTCTTATGTTGACAGGCTCAGATCACTATCACTTTACTTGGTATCATACAGATTGCTCAGAGGTGATCTGTGTATCACCTACAAGACAATATCAGACCCTGCCTTACTAGAGATGATCCATATCCATAAGTCTAACTCCTTGCGCATAGCCTCCTCGATAGGCCTAAATCTTATATGCAACATCAACAAAACCTGCTGTAGAGACAGGATGTTCTTTGTGTTTCACTGTTGCATTCATTACATTTGGGTTATCTGCTTGCAGTAGCCCTCAATCAGCCTGATTAACAAAGTCTTGGGTCCTACATTGGTTGCTGTCTCTTCTTCCATGACGTCAGGTCGTCAGGGGTATAAAACATGCAGCCAACGTCCTTGCCGTGCGGTGCCCGAAGCAGAAGCAGTTCGCAAGTGCCGGTCGGCCGACTCCTGAAATTTTCATTTTTGAGTTTCAGGACTGAAGTCTTCAACTAAAAGCTAAGTACCCCGTTGGGGAAACTTTTTCTTGCTCTAAACCGATGTCAGTAAAAGTAAGTAATTGCATTTCTTGTGGAAAGCAAATACCTCATAAAGATTTTCATTCGTATTGTATTCCTTGCCTAGGCCCTGACCACAACGTACCTCGCTGTCGGTTTTGTGCCTTATTTAAACCACGAACTATCCGTCGTTGGTATATTTGCGCTTCATTTTTTTTTTTGGTGCTCGGTTCAATTATCCGGATATGTCTTCGGTAAGCCATCCAACTACCGACATTCTAAAAAAACGCAAAGATAAAGACAGAAACAGGCCGCCCAGTTTGCCAGTATTCGGTGAATCGCTTTCGCAACGCCTGATACCCGCTACTTCAGATTCGTAGGCCTCTACGGAGACCCATTCGGAGTCAGGTATGCCGCGAGATGCTTCAACTGTGGAACCTGCGGATGTCTCTACCTTGGATGGGTCCAGAGCCGCTGTGCAGGCACCGACTTCTGAGGGTGTATTCAGGCCTACCGACTTGCATATTAAATGGGCGCCATCTTCTTCTTCAAGGCCTAAACCTCGAACCATGCCTAGAAAATTGATGCCCAGACCACATGGTTAGGCCTCTCTGTTTCCTCTGATGACCAGGATTTACCCTTATCTACCTATGAGGATTCTGTTGCTGAAGACTCTATTCCGTGTCCGTCCCCCCCCCCCCCCCAGAGGATTTCTCTTTTGGTGAAACCTTGCATACTCTCAGGGAGCTTTTTTGTTGGGAAAGTCAGGATTTCTCTGATTTTAAAAAGATGTTTGGGGATTTCTTACTCCTGCCCCAGCACAGGCCTTTAGCTGTACCTCCTGTACTGGACATTGTTAATGACGCCTTTTCAGAATCTTGCATGGCCCCTAACTCTTTACCTCGTGCTTCCAGAAAACCTGATAGATATTACAGGGTTCCTGACTCTAACAAGATGTTCTTCATGTTTCACTGTTACAGTTATTACATTTGGGTAATCTGTTGGCAGGTTGCCCTCAGTCGTCCTGAATTCCAAAGTCTTGGGTCCTGCGTCAGTTGCTGTCTTCTCTTCCATGACGTCAGGTTGTCAGGGGTATAAAACATGCTGCCGACACCATTTTCTTTAGTCTTTCCTGCCGTGCGGTGCCCGAAGCAGAAGCATTTTGCAAGTGCCAGTCGGCCGACTCCTGAAATATTAGAGTTTGAGTTTCAGAACCGAAGTCTTCACTAAAGCTAAGTACCCCGTTGGGGAAACTTTTTTCTTGCTCTATTCCGATGTCAGAAAAAGTAAATAATTGTATTACTTGTGTGAAGCAAATACCTCATAAGCATTTCCATTTATACTGTATTCCTTGCCTAGGCCCTGATCACAACGTGTCTAGCTGTCGGTTTTGTGCTAGATTTAACCAATGCACTATTAAGCGTCGGTATATTTTTGCCACAAAGTATTTTGGAAACAGATTTAGCTACCCAGAAATGTCATCGGATAGCAATCCGACTACCGGAGAACATAAAAAAACGCAAGGAAAAGGACAGAGAGAGACCGTCAAGGTCCAAAACCGATGACGAAGCTTCTCCTAAGCCAGTTGCTGGTTCGCCGGTACTCACTGAGGTGCTTTCGCAGCCCGATACCCGCTACTTTAGAGTCGCAGGCCTCTACCCACACCCACATGGAGTCCGGTATGCCGCGAGATACTCAAAATATTGGACCCACGGATGTATCTCCCTCGGATGGGTCTGGAGCCACTGAGCAGACACCGGCTTCTGAGGGTGTTTTCAGGCCTCAACATTTGTAGATTAAATCGATGACAGCTGCAAAACCAAAGACAAAAGCAACTTCTAAAACTAAAAAACCAAAGCATGAGCCACGTGCACAGGCCTCTGTGCCTAAAAAACAAATGATCAAAATGGCCGAAGATCTCCAGATAAGAGGCCTAGGCAAGACACTGATTATGAATCTTCAGATCAGGTTTCTATTTCGTCTGATTCCTCTTCTGATCAGGAATTATCTATATCTCCCTATGATGATTCTGATGCAGAGGAATCCATACCATCTGCATCACCTCCTGAGGATTATTAATTTATAGAAACCTTGCATACTTTGAGGGAGCATTTTCACTGGGAGAGTCAAGATTTCTCAGAATCAAAAAAGAGGCTCAGGGATTTCCTTCTTCTCCCCCCTCAGCACAGGCCTTTAGCCATTCCTCCTGTTTTAGACATTGTGGATGATGTGTTTTTGGAGTCAAGCTTGACCCCTGGCTCTTTACCTCCGGCTCCCAGTAAGCCTGACAGATATTACAAGGTCCCTGACTCGCATCAATTTTTATTTAGAAACCCTGCTGCTGATCCTGAAACTATTTCACAGGGTCCAAAGGGAGTTAAGGCCTCAACAGCAAAAAATCCTACCCCCTGTGACAGAGATTCAAGGGCACTGGACAGATAGGGAAAAAAGGTTTATACATCTGCAACCTTGGCAATCGGGGCCTTAAACTGTCAATTTCATATGCTTAAGTATCAACAACATGTTATGGGATTGCTGAAACAGAAAATGATGTTGATTTCTGAATGTGCAGATAATAAAGAATTGAAGGAATTATTGCATGCAGCTGAGCAGGTTGGAAAGCATACTTTGCAATGTGGTTTTGACTCCTTAGAGGTCTCTTGCAGGGCCACAGTTACTGGATCTGTGATTAGGAAGCATGCCTGGCTAAAGGAACAAAATTTGCCTGATCATGTTAAAGCTAAATTGCTAGATGCACCTTTACAGTATGATACTCTGTTTGGTATTAAGGCAGAAGAGGTTTTAAAGAAAAGAGAAGACAATTCTAAGTCTATGCAAACTGTAAAAGACTTCTTACAAGTGCAGCCACCAAGATTCAGTCGACACTGGCCTGCAAAAAATTGGTCCTTTCCTGTGTCAGACAGAGCTCAAAGGGGCAAATCCAGACACCCTAAGGGTTCCAGATACCAGGCGCAAGATTCATACAGGTCAAAGCAATGGGGCGCTTCTACCTCCAAATCTGGAGGAGATAAAGTGCAAACCTACAGAAAACAATCCCAATGACTTCTCTCTGCCAACACCAAGCACTTATCTTTTGGCAGTGCCCTTAGTGGGAAAATTAGCACTTTTTGCTCAAAATTGGCAGTTAATAACCCAGGACAAGTGGGTACTAAACATAGTATCACAGGGATACAGATTCCATTTCCACACTCTGCCAATGGCAAATGGTTGGCCAGATCTGCCAAAAAATCAATGGGCAGAGACACAGAAACAGGTTACGTCCCTCATGGATATGGGGGCCATTCAGCCAGTACCAGAACAGGAAAAAGGACAAGGTTTTTACGCAAGACTGTTCTAGGTACCCAGAAAGGACAAGGCCTGGTGGCCAATACTGGATTTATTAATTTTGAACACATACCTGGACATTCCAAAATTCAAAATGCTGACTTTGCAGCAGCTTCTGCCCATGCTGGGCAAGAATGCTTGGCTGGTGACATTAGACCTAAAAGAGGCATACCTGCATGTCCAAATAAGACAATCGTGCAGAAGATACCTCAGATTCAAGGCTGGCTTAATGCATTACCAATTCTCTGCACTGCCCTTTGTAAAGACCCTGGGCGCAGTAGATAAGCCAAAGTGCCTGGCACCAGTAATTGCATTTTGCAGACAAAGAAGTATACAAATGTATCCTTACTTGGACGACTGTCTCATTCAAGCAGAGAGCAAGGACATTCTTCTTCAAGACCTGGCGTTTGTGAAAAGGCTTCTAACATGCCTAGGATACACAATAAACGAAAAGAAATCACAACTGGTACCCTCTCAAAAGATAACATTCCTGGGCGCAAGCTTGAATACAACTGCCCAGATGGCTTACCTCACTCCAGGCAAGCAAAGGCAACTGACTACTTACTTCAAACTGATGGCAACAAAAATCCAGTTATCTGCAAGACAAATTATGCAGGCTTTGGGCTTCATGGCATCCTGCATCCTATTGATTCCATATGCAAGACTGCATATGAGGAAACTTCAATGGTACCTGAAAAGTTTATGGAGTCAACATTCTCACAGTCTGGAAACAATGATTCCTTTCATTCCCTGCCTACAATAGGAGTTTCTATGGTTGGCAAAGGCATGTCACCAAAACATGGGACAGGCCTTCACTCTACCCCCTGTCAGCCAAATCTTAACAACAGACGCATCAGATTATGCCTGGGGGGCCCACATGGCAGGAAGATGCATTCAGGGCGTATGGACCCCTAAACAAATCATCTACATATCAACCAGAAAGAGATGCTAGCTGTTCAAAATGCCCTAACAGCCTTCAAGGACTTACTTCATCTAGGACAACTACCGATGAAGACGGACAGCACCACGGTCATGTGGTATATAAACAAGCAAGGGGGCACACACTCATACCCCCTTGGCAGACTAGCCATGGCACTGTGGGACACAGCTTTGACTTACCAAATACATCTTCAAGCTCAATTCCTGCCAGGAAAACAAAATACTCTGGGAGACGATTTAAGCAGAAACCTTATGGATCCTCATGAGTGGAAACTAAATCCACAGGTCTTTAGCATGACAACAAAGAAATGGGGGAGCCCAGACATAGATCTATTTGCCTCTCCTCAACATTATCAATTGAAAAGATTCTGCACAAGGACTTATCACAGACAAGCATGGAAAGTGGACGCCCTATCCTTCAGTTGGAAAAACTTTCATTTTATGCCTTTCCTCCTCTGCCTCTTCTTCCCAAGGTCCTCCTAAAAGTCAGACAAGACAAACCAAAGATGATACTAATTGCCCCGGACTGGCCCCGCCAATACTGGTACCCGATCCTAAGGAACCTGTCTCAATACCCAGCTTGGACCTTACCTCAAAGACCTCAACTACTGTCCCAGCAAAACAATCAGATCCTGCACAATCCTCTCCAGACACTGAACCTGGCAGCATGGCTGATCATGTAGTTATACAAACAACACCTCTCAGTAAAGCTGTGATGGATGTCATTTTGGAAGCCAGAAGGCCTAGTACTAGAAAATCTTATGCTGCTAAATGGAAGAGATTCTGTGCTTGGAATCAAGCACAAGGAACAGATACAGCAGAACCAAATATTACTCAGATATTACAATACTTGACTGAGATGCTTGACAAAGGCCTGTCTTTCTCATCAGTTAAAATCCATGCCTCTGCCATTTTGGCTCATTACAATACAGAGCCACCAATCTTTTCTCATCCTTTACTAAAGCAGTATCTTAGAGGAGCCAATTAAAAACATGGGAACTCAATTATCTGTTGGAAAAGCTCACCCTGCCTCCATTTGAGCCAGCTGCTACTGCTGATATAAAGTTCTTATCATGGAAACCAGCTCTACTACTAGCAATTACCTCGGCAAGAAGAGTTTCAGAACTGCAGGCCCTCATGGCTATAGATCCTTTTATCATATTTTACCCAGACAGGGAGTCTCTAAGGAAAAATCCTACATTTATGCCTAAGGTGGTTTCCAGTGTGGCTCTTAACCAAACAATTCATCTGCCAACCTTTTATCCAAATCCGCAGAACAAGGGGGAGAGAATTCAGCATTCCTTGGATGTACAGAGACAGCTAAGCTCTACTTGAGCAGGACTAAAGCTCTAAGAAAAACTGAGCAATTACTAGTGACATATGCTGCAGGATCAGAAGGAAAGGCTATTTCAAAGCGGACAATTTCTAAGTGGATAAGCCACTGCATCCGTTTCCGCTACTTACACCATGGTAAACCTGTGCCCAAGGGCATTAGGTCTCATTCCACCAGAGCTGCAGCTACTTCAGCAGCCTTTTTCAGAGGAGTACCAACCAAAGACATTCTAGAGGCTGCTACTTGGAGTTCTGTTCACACCTTTACAAAGCATCATCATTTGCCTCTCTACTCTAAGTCCAGGGCAGACTTTGCCGCTGCAGTTCTGCAGGGCCTTATAGCCGCACCTAATGCTGTTTAGCTCCAGCCTCCCAACCATAGCGTTGGGATTCTACCCAAATGTAATGACTGCAACAGTGAAGCACGAAGAACATTGTACAGTCCAGGTTACCCTCCCGCCATCCCTCTGTCATTCTGGAGTTTATCTTTCCTTCTCTATCTTCTACAACCTATGTGGTGCATTTGCTTGTAGATGAAGGTAAAGTTTATATTGATGCATGCATGTATGTATGTATGTATATATATATATATATATATATATATATATATATATATATATATATATTTTTTTTTTTTTTTTTTTTGCTACCTTTTTGGGGACACCTGACATCTGAGGCAAGAAAATCTAAAGAAAATGGCATCGGCTGCATGTTTTATACCCCTGATGACCTGACGTCATGGAAGAGAAGACCGCAATCGAAGCAGGACCCAAGACTTTGGAATTCAGACCGACTGAGGCCAACCTGCCAGCAGATTACCCAAATGTAATGACTGCAACAGTGAATACACTTGAACATCTACATTTATGGTAAGTGTACACAACTGTACTTTCCTTTTCAAAAATCATACTGCGGATCCTAAAACCATTTCACAGGGACCCAAGGGCATTAAAGCTACTACTGCCAAAAATCCCACCCCCTCTGATAGAGACTCCAGGACGCTGGATAGATGGGGCAAGAAGGTATACACTTCTATAACTTTGGCCATTAGGGCCTTGAATTGCCAGTTTCATATGTTAAAGTATCAGCTGCATGTTATTGGATTGCTTAAACAGAAAATTATGTTGATTCCTGATTGTGCTGAAAATAAGGGCTTACAGGATTTTATGCATTCTGCTGAACAAGTTGGTAAACATACATTGCAATTTAGTTTTGATTCACTAGAGGCATCTTGCAGGGCTGCGGTAACTAGGTCTGTACTTAGAAAGCATGCTTTGCTTAAGGAGTAATCCTTGCCATGTTAAAGCGAAATTACTGGATGCTCCCTTAAATCAGGGCCACCTGTTTGGCAACAAGGCAGAAGAAGTTCTTTAAAAGCTGGAGGAAAAAGCTAAATCTATGCAAACTGTTAAATACTTTTTACAAGTACAACCTCCAAGATTTAGTAGACATTGGCCTTCTAAGAATTGGTCCTTTCCTGCCTCTTCCAGACCTTCTCAGTCCAAACCCAGATCCAGCAGAGCACCCAGGCTTCAGTCACAGGGGACGCACAGGACTAAGCACTGGGGGGCCTCCACTTCCAAATTTGGGAGTAATAAAACTCCCCCGTATGGTAAACTGTCTCAATGACTTATTTTTAAAACTTCCAAGCACTTCTCAACTGACTGCCCCTTTGGGGAGAAAGATTGCACTTCATGCACCGAACTGGGGACTCATTACCCAGGACAAATGGGTTTTAAATATAGTGTCCCAAGGATACAGATTTCACTTCCACATGTCACCAACTCCAAGCGGTTGGCCGGATTTACCTCCAAAGCAGTGGGCATAGGTCCAAAAGCGAGTACTCTCTCTCTTAAGCATAGGGGCTATTCAGTTGGTA
Source organism: Protopterus annectens (assembly GCF_019279795.1). Lineage (NCBI taxonomy): Eukaryota > Metazoa > Chordata > Ceratodontiformes > Protopteridae > Protopterus > Protopterus annectens. The sequence goes on from NC_056734.1 coordinate 186,092,550, forward strand.
CCAGAAGAGAAAAAGGGACAAAGTTTCTACTCGAGATTTTTCCTGGTACCCAGAAAAGATATTTCATGGCATCATATCCTGGACCTGCCTACTCTAAACACCTTTTTGGTGATTCCAAAATTCAAGATGCTGACTCTTCACCAGTTGCTTCCTATGCTAAGCAAAGATGCCTGGTTGGCAACACTAAATTTAAAGGAAGCATACCTGCACATCCCAATCGGGGAATCTTACAGAAGATACCTACGCTTTAAAGCAGGCTACACACACTATCAGTTCTCTGCACTGCCCTTTGGCTTATCTACTGCGCCCAGGGTATTCACAAAGTGCCTAGCTCCAGTCATTGCATTTTGCAGGCAAAGAACTATTCAAATATACCAATACCTGGACGATTGTTTAATTCAGGCAGAAAACCAGGACATAATTTTGAATCATCTGGCTTTTGTACAGAGGGTGCTAACTTGTCTGGGGGTACACCATAAACAAAAAGAAATCACAACTGGTACCCTGTCAACAAATTATATTTTTGGGCGCAAGCTTGAATACAACTTCCCAGATTGCTTTTCTCACGCCAGACAAACAAATTCACTTGACAACCTACTATAAACAAGTGGTCACAAAAACCCTGCTATCTGCAAGGCAAATACTACAAGCCTTGGGGTTCATGGCCTCCTGCATTCTTCTAATTCCATATGCAAGACTACATATGAGGAAACTACAATGGTATCTAAAAAGCCTAGGGTGTCAACATTCTCAGGATCAAGAAGCAATGATTGCTATCATTCCTTGCCTACGCCTAGAGTTCCTTTGGTGGGCAGAGGCCTACCACCAAAACAAGGCACTACCATTCACACTACCCCCTGCCGCTCAAGCCCTAACAACAGACTGATCAGACTATGCATGGGGGGGAGGGCGCACCTGGCAGGGAAGTGCATTCAGGGCAAATGGAACCCAATTCAAATGCACCTTCACATCAATCATAAAGAATTATTAGCTGTACAGAATGCTCTGACAGCCTTCAAGGACCACATTCTTCTAGAACAATTAATGGTAAAGACAGACAACACCACTGTTAATAAACAAGCAGGGGGGTACACATTCTTACCCCCTCTGCAGACTAACCATAGCATTATGGAACACAGCCTTCGGGTGCCAAGTACATCTACAAGCTCAATTCCTGCCAGGAAAACTAAATACACTGGCAGATGGACTAAGCAGAACCCTCATGGACCCACACGAGTGGAAACTGGAACCAAGGATTTTCAACATGTTGACAAGCAAATGGGGGATGCCAGATATAGACCTGTTTGCCTCCCCCCAGAACTATCAATTGGAAAACAATTGTGCAAGGACTCCCCACAGACAAGCTTGGAAAGTGGTTGCTTTGTCCTTCAGCTGGAAAAACCTGTCAGTTTATGCCTTTCCTCCTCTGCCTCTGCTCTCCAAAGTACTACTAAAGATCAAACAAGACAAACCAAGGATGATTTTGATTGCACCAGCCTGGCCACACCAACACTGGTACCCCCTCCTGCGCAGTGTCACTGTTGGCCCCATGGCACCTGCCTCAGACTCCTACCCTTGCTGTCTCGGCAGGAGAACCAGATTCTGCACCCTCCGCTTCAAACACTGAACCTAGCAGCCTGGCTAATTACCTAAGCTCTCCTTTACCATCCCAAAGTAAATCAGTGGTGGATGTCATTTCAGAGGCAAGGAGGCCTAGTACTAGAAAATCTTATGCTGAAAAATGGAAAAGATTCTGTGCCTGGAACCAATCTCAAGGGATGAACACAGCAGCACCCAATTTACCTCAGATTTTGCAATACTTAAATGAGATGCTTCACAAGGGCTTCTCTTTTTCCTCAATAAAAATTCATGCCTCAGCCATTTCAGCTCATTATAACACAGAACCTCCCCTCTTCTCTCTTCCACTGCTCAAGCAGTTCCTCAAAGGGTCTAAAAATTTAAGACCACCCAGGAGAGCTCCAACTCCAGCCTGGGACCTTAACTTTGTATTGGAGAAACTCACCCTTCCTCCTTTTGAGCCAGCTGCTACTGCAGATTTAAAATTCCTTTCTTGGAAAACAGCTTCCCTTTTAGCCATCACTTCATCAAGAAGGGTATCTGAATTACAGGCCCTTATGGCAGTGGAGCCTTTCATCTTCTTTCATGTGGACAGGGTGTCCTTCAGGACCAATGCCTCTTTCATGCCAAAGGTGGTATCCAGTGTGGCCTTTAATCAGTCTATTCATTTGCCTACCTTCTTTCCTAATCCACAGAACAAAGGGGAACAGATACTGCACTCTGTAGATGTGCACAGACAACTTTGATTCTACTTGGACAGGTCTAAACTTCAAAGGAAATCTGAACAACTGCTGGTGGCATTTGCTGCAGGGACAGAGGGGAAGGCTATTTCAAAGCGAACCATCTCCAAATGGATAGGCCATTGCATTAATTTCTGCTATAGGCACCATGGAAAACCTATCCCACAGGGGATCAGATCCCACTCAACCAGGGCTGCATCTACCTCTACAGCTTTTCTCAGAGGCATACCTACCAGGGACATCCTAGAAGCTGCTACCTGGAGTTCTGTACATACTTTTCACCAAGCATTACCATTTGCCAATTTTCTCTAAACCCAGAACTGGCTTTGCCACTGCAGTTTTGCACATCCTTATAGCTGGTCCTAATGCTATCTAAATTCCTTCTCCCATCCTTAGCTTTGGGAATCTACCTAAATGTAATGACTGCAACAGTGAAACACGAAGAACATAGTACAGTTGTGTACACTTACCATAAATGTAGATGTTCGAGTGTATTTGCTGTTGCAGTCCTGGTTACCCTCCCTCCCTCCAGCCCCCTGACTTTGTTTGGCTATACCTCTTTTGTCCTTTTCAATGCTTAAAAGCTTTTTGGTGTATTTGTTTTTTTGTTTGAGGTATAACCTTGTATATTTATAAATTTAATTGCTTCCCTTTAGGGGGGCACCTGACATCTGGGGCAAGAAAAACTGATGCATTGACGTCGGCTGCATGTTTTATACCCCTGATGACCTGACGTCACGGAAGAAGAGACAACAACCAACGTAGGACCCAAGACTTTGTTAATCAGGACGACTGAGAGCTACTGCAAGCAGATAACCCAAATGTAATGATGCAACAGTGAATACACTCGAACATCTACATTTGTGGTAAGTGTACACAACTGTACTTTTGTCTCCCAGAGGCTGCCCTGTCACTGTAGTAGACTTCCCATACATGTCAAATAGAGTACCTCGCTGACCCTCTTCGAGCGCAGCCTTGATGAGTGAATGGGAAACCACAGATTTGTCCCAGGGGTTCCACCTTTGTCCCGCATTGACAGGGGTGGGTTCCACCTTTGTCCCGCATTGACAGGGGCAACAGGTGCTGACTGAGGTTTCTTTTTTGGGGGATAAACTCTTGGCTAGGCTTGTAACCTCTTATGGAATGTTTGCCTCTTTTTTTTGACTTTGTACTTTGAGCACTTTTCTGTTCTTCCCTCCTTAAAAGGCCTTCTACTACAAGGGAAAATAAAACTTCTCTGTTCTGCTGTTACCGTTCCCACTGTAGAACTGTGCTGTTTGGTGTTTCTTTGTTATCATGTTGCCTAGATTGTACATTTTTTTTTTTTGTAGCTCCTCCTCTTCTCTGTGAGGTGCTTTAATTGTACTGATTGGTGTTTGGGTACTGATCCTTCCAGGAAGTCAAGGATTAAGCATTTCATTGTTTCTCCTGTGGGAAAAGGTTCTACCACAGGACCGCCACTTTATCTTTTTGCCTGGTTGAGGGTGATAACACTAAAAGGTTCAGTAGGTTAGACAGTTCACTACCTGAAGCAAAATTCACAAAGCAGGCTATGCTGAGTAGCAATTGCTGAATGATCTGGTCACTAAGTTGGTGAAGAATGCAGCGTTGTTGAAATGTGCTACTTCCTGTAGCTTAGAATTTGATTTCCTCAACCTCCATTTGCCTACACTGTGACTCTGAGTAAGTCACTTAAAAGTAAAAAGTTCTGTGTGTATCAGCGCTCAACCCTTGTTTAAAAAAAAAAAGTAAGTAGACAGTTTTCCTTTCATCTGGAATAACTTTCTCTTGATGTTTTTGCAAGAGGCAAGCCCCTTCCGTGAACCCCACTACATCCTACAATTGTGTTTTGATTGTCAATTTTGTATTACCTCAGGAAAGTAGGGGGATATATGGGTGCCTTTTTCCCTGAGATAGTGTGACCTTGAAGTTACGAAGTATTTAAACTTTCCCACAACCCAACATTTTATCTTTTGCAAAAATGCATTTTTCTCTTTATAAGCTCTTTTGGTACAGCGGTAGCGTTGTTGCCTCACAGCAAGAGGTTCTCCTGTTCGATTCTCGGCTGGAGTGCCTTCTGTGTGGAGTCTGCATATCCTCCCCGCGGTCGAGTGGCCTCCGAAAGACACGCGTGAATGGGTGTGCCTTCGCTGAAGGTTGGGCGTCGGGCTGGCAACTTGGCACCATAAAAAAATCTACTGCCAATCATTATCGGACTGGAGTTCCGCTGTGGCGACCCCTAACCAGGAAAAGCCAAAAAGAATACACATTAATTTGGTGCCATTTCTTTAATTTCTTGTTTGAGGGCTGAAGGAAATACTTGCATGGAAGATACAGGGATGCACACACACACACACACACACACACACACACACACACACACACACACACACACGGGCATAGACAGACATGCGCACGCACACACATGTCCACATCACTGCTTCCACTTGCTATTGCAAGTAAGCCCTTTACAATTACCCAAGCGCCTGACCCTGACTTATTTGGGCAGTCAGCTGATTTTGTAAGACAGTATGGTGAAGTTAATTAAATCTTTTCGTATTTTCAGTCAAGTAACAGGATCATCCTTTAGAAAAACTACTTAAAAAGTAGAAGTAAAAGTTTAACAAAAAAGAGCCGTACAGTTTTCCACACTACACCAGCAGCAATTACTGTGTTTCTTATAGTGAACCAGCTGACTGCATTAAGCAACTTTCCTGCAATCAGTAATGTTACCTTTGACAAAGCTAAGTTGGTGAAATAAGTGACTTATTTTTCTCCCATTAGTTTTTCTTGTGTAGTTTGTAAACACATTCATACTTGTGTGTGTCTGTCTGTTTGTGTCTGTGTACAGAAAGTAGAGCTGCATTTATGTCGGTCTCAACCATGCTGTTGCATTCTTTTGGATATTAAACTGAGTGGGATGGTGTATAGGCTTAAGTGTTGGTACTTCTTTGTTTTGCATACAGTTTTTGACAAGGAACTTAATTTTCCTGAGGGTCATTTTAGTTAAAATGTTAATTATGCAAACTAAACATTTCCATCTTCAAGAGTGAATGGTAAGTTGTCTGGTTCTAAATTTTGCATTCAAAGTGTCTGACAGGTTATTATGATGGAGACATTTCCTTACTTTTATACCCCCAAAACTCTGTTTTACAAATTATGGTAGCCACCAGAGACAATAAGCCTTGTTACTACGTTTTTTTGTTTTCTCTGATATTTTGTAAAGTATAGCTACAGCAAGAGGTTCTCCAGTTCGATCCTCGGCTGGGATGCATTCTGTGCGGTGTCTGCATGTCCTACCTGTGGTCGCATGGGTTTCCACCGGGTGCGCCGGTTTCCTCCCACATCCCAAAGATATGCTGTAAGTGGATTGGACACTCTAAATTGGCCCTAGGAGTGAGTGTGTGCGTGTGTGTGCCTTCCGTGGAAGGTTGTATGCTGGGCTGGCAACTCGACACCGTAAAAACTCTGCTGCCAGTCATGAGTGGACAGGTGATCCGCTGTGGCGACCCCTAACCGGGAAAAGCCAAAAGAAGAAGAAGCTAACAAACTAGTATGTCTTTCTATATTCCTTGAGAAACTTTTTCTGCATGATTGACATGTAATTGTAATATACTTTCCAAGTGAATCATTTGGGGAAAAAAGCTGATCTTTGTCTACCTTGGTTATGTCTTGAAATGGGGAACCAATTATTTCTTATTCCTTTTTGTCACTTTGGGTGATCAGAGGCACTTAAAATGGGCCATGTCAGAGCGATGCTCTAGAGTAAAACAGTGAAGTTATTAAAAATGCTAGATGGCGTAACACATGGAGTAATGTTCAAGAGGGAAAAAATGAATACATATTTTAATATACATTTTTGCAGCTGCATTCTGTCCGATTTCAGGCCTCACATTATTTAAATTAGAGGAATGAATCCTTGAATTGAAAAGAAATACAAAACAGCTGCTTGAATCATTCTGGCAACAACAAGACTCAAGAGAACTGAGAGTACATGAAGTATGGAAGTTTTTGTTAGACTGATGACTTGCATCTCTCGGGGATGAAAGCCAGGGTCTCCTGTGACAGGTTTTTCATTAGCAAGAATTTAAACTAGGTATTGATGATTAAGGGTCTCAAGTTCATTATATAGCTAAGTACTTCACAATAGTAATAGTATTAGAACATACAGGTAACGCCAAGTCAAGAGGAGCACTTTACAGTAATAAAAGATTACAACACCTAGATGATGATAAAACCTGAGAAGTGAACTCACCATTAGTGAAATGTTAATGCTAGAGCAGAAATTTTTGGTTTAGGAATGTCTTGAAGTGTCATAGAAATGCATTAAAGATCCTTAACAGCACTTACTGAATTGCATTTATTTACTGAGATAGTCCTGCTAGACTAATGCAAGACTCCTTTTAGTGAAGGCCTGGATAGCAAAGCTCCATAACAAAAAGGAAAAAAAAACATAAGAAACAAGCAAATAAATGTTTATAGTATATTCTAGTTGATGTAGAATGGCAGGCAAAATATGTGTCAGGTAAGCTATTACATAGTTGCCTACAGATATGCGTACAAAATAAACATCTAACATAACAAACATATTGTACAGCGAGCGAAAAATGATGATCATCATATTGATCAATGCTGTAGTGGCTTTAGCAATATGGGTTATGTCATGCCAAGGATGTATCTTGCCATGGATATAATGGCTCTCCAGCTTCTAAAGCTTCAAGGCTTCTTCCACATGCCCAAACTGTCAAACAGTTCAAGCTGAGCTGACTAAAAGACAAGTTTGGCCACAGAGTCCTCCAAAGCTTTCCTGCTGCCGAATGTTATGCTTGAGGTTTTTAAGGATAGATGGTCAGCTTGTGCTTTCCTTTGCTGGGCAGATAAGTTCTCTTTGGGAAAAAAAATAAATTTTCTTAAATGTATTGATGTTGTTGTGTTCTTGTAAAAAAAAAAGAAAAAAGTTGTTGTTCTGGTCTTTGGTGCAGGCTGGAGAAGTTGTTTGACCGCAACTGAGCTACAAAATATAAGTATCTTTTGATTATTTTAACAGATTACTGTTTTTATAATTTAATATATATAAAGCACTTTGTCTATTCAGAATCTTCAGAAATCTTTTTCTGTTTAAAAACTTTCATAGCTTGTTGTCTTAGGCTATTTTGTCCCACCCTCCCTCCCTGTTGGTGTCTTGGTCTTATACTTGGTGGCTTTGCAGTTGCCCGCCCCTACTGTGACACACCTCCCAGTCTAGTGTCATTAGCTCATTCTTCTTAATACAGAGAGAACATTTGATAAGGCCTTCTGTTCCTCCTTTTTACCTTTTCAAAAGTAAAACAAAACTTTTTTTTTCTTTTTCGCCTGAACCTTCTTGTGTTCTGACTGTCCTTCTCAAACATATTGGAAATATACAGTATATTTCAGAGCATTTGTTATAACTGTATTTGCTATAACTGATTTAAGTATTTTTTCTGGCTTTTGAATATTTACTGCTTAGCGACTGCATCTTAGCCTGTTTATACAGCTCTGCATTCTATTTAAACTGTTTTTGTGTTGATTAACTGTTTTGCACACTTTAAAAGTTATTTGTTGCTTAATTTTACCTGTAGGCTAACACACTCAAGTGTGCTAGCCACTTAAAAGCATTTATAGCATTTACTGTCTGTTTTTTCCTTGTATCTGTAAAAAAAAAAAAAAAAAAAAAATCTCTTGTTTTCCCACCTTACTGAACTAGAGTAGTCCAGTTTCAGAGTTGCTGATCCCTGGGCTTTGTTTTTAGTTCCTGTTACTGATCCATTGCCTTATTAGGAAGGAGGGAAGTTTCTTTGCTTACCAGTGGGAGTGGGAAGCACTGAGCAGCCTTTTGTCCGAATTGGTGAAGTTTCAGCCAGAAACTAGTAGTCTATTGGTCGTTTGGGCCAATTCCTAGCTCCTTTCAGCCCCCTGCTATAAAGCACGCTAAACACGTGTTTTCCAGCTTGTACCAACTCTGCACAGATCCTCGTGGTGGCCTGCAGAGTGATCCAAGCAGCAGAGAGCTAAAAGAGTGACTTTCTACCAGATATAAGTATTTTTGTGGCTTTCCCACTGTTATTAAGCTAGCGACTGCATTTAGCCTGTTTTACTGCTACTTTAAGTGATTTCTGCATTTTACACTGTTTATTGCACTTTAAGTTACTAATTGTTGCAAATTGTTTCTGTAGGCTACACACTAAAGTGCGCTAGCCGATTTACAGCATTTATAGCATTTACTGTCTGTTTTTTCCTTATCTCTGTAATAAAACAAAAAATCTCTTGTTTTCCCACTTTACTGAACTAGAGTAGTCCAGTTTCAGAGTTGCTGATCCCTGGGCTTTGTTTTTAGTTCCTGTTACTGATCCATTGCCTTATTAGGAAGGAGGGAAGTTTCTTTGCTTACCAGTGGGAGTGGGAAGCACTGAGCGGCCTTTTGTCCGATTTGGTGAAGTTTCAGCCAGAAACTAGTAGTCCATTGGTCGCTTTGGGCCAATTCCTAGCTCCCTTCAGCCCCTGCTATAAAACATGCTAAACTGTACTGCTGATCTAACCAGCATATCCTATAACTGAAAAGTTCATCTCTACTTGATTCCCAAGTAGACTATTCTCTATCTGTAAAGCCTAGCACTTACTCCTACAGTACTTGCACCTTGATAAAGCACTCTTATTATAGATAGTACCCCACCAGCCTAAAACCCACTTCCCGAGTCCTTTGAAAGTTCTTTATCTACTACTTCTAGTATGTCGAGGGATCAGTTGCTAGTGTCCTCTCCAGCTCAACTGGTGAACCTGGGAATATTGAGGCAATGTTACAATTGCCTCATGTACACAGACAATCCTCTCCTTCTCCCACAAAACACAAATACATGCGAGAGATGCAACTATACGGCCAAACTGGAGGCTGAGCTCTCTCAACATAGGACTGGCAAGACCAGACAGGAGGAGAAGGCAACCACACACAATACATACCCAGTCACACATAGTACCATCACAACTTCAAATCATACACATACTCACACAAAGACATACTCGGAGGCTCTGATCAAAAATTTACCAAAACAGCAGAGGCCACCAAAGCAGACACCCAAACAACTACCACCTCACGACCCAACACATGCAACACATAGACCACACAGTCAGAGTGTCAAACAGTCACAGCCCTTAAGGCCAAACAAAATGCCAGACACACTTGTCATTGGTGATTCCATAGTCAGACACACTGACGTCCTGCTCACCAGACTGAGTAAGGAGAAGGTCACAGTAAGCTGCCTGTCGGGCGCTAGAATCCGCCACATAACGCAAGCACTCAGGTCTCTCAACAGCAGGTACAAGTACGACTCAGTCATTGTCCACGCTGGTGTCAACGACCTGAGACGTACTTCCTTGGACTACATGAAAAGGGACGTCGAGGAGCTCTCTGATTATGTAGCCCAGGCAGGTATGACCCTGACCTTGAGCAGTATCCTACCTTCACCTAGAATGATGCCACAATACAGTGATAAGATGATCAGCTTTAATAATTGGCTTAAATTCTAGTGTCATTCAAAGGGATCCAATGTCTGTCTGCCTGGGATGACATGCTGGACAAGCCACGCTGCTTCGCAAGGGATGGCTTGCACCTGTCACCCTGGGCTTCCGGATATTGGCAAAGGCTCTTGCCACCCCATAGTGCCTTTTTAGGCAAGGCTCAAATTCTAAACCTACCACCCTAGAACACCAAAAGGAAAAAACTAAGGGTAATGCTGCTCAATGCCAGAAGTCTCAATCTCAAGATGCACGCACTCGAGGCCCTTCTCAATATGGAGAACATCGATGTCTGTGCTGTGACAGAAACCTGGTTCAAGGCTCCTGAGAGCACCCCAGCACTAACAGGTTTCACCTCATATCATACGTTCCGGCCCCAAAATCCGGACAACACCAAGAAAGGAGGGGGGGTGTCCATATTCATAAAGGACACCCACACCTCAAGGTTGGTGGCAACGCACGATGCATCGGAGACCATCCAGGTGCAATTAACCATAGGCAAGACTGCTCTGCAATTTGTAGCATGTTACAGGCCACCCTCTCAAACTCAGGAACCTCACATGGCCTTCCTGAAAACATTGGAGGGTTAAATGTATCTCCAAACACCATCATACTAGGTGACTTCAACTACCCTAATATAGACTGGGAACACTACTCAAGCCCGAACACTCTAACCCAAAGATTCCTGGAGTTCATAAACTCAAATGCCATGGAACAACTAGTCACCATCCCCACAAGAGGTGAAAACATACTTGATCTCATCATCACGAACATGGGATCAAAATGTTCAACACCGGAAGTATACCCCTCACTGGTGAGATCAGATCATAAACTAATCTCGCTGGAGGTCCTCATCCCGCCCCACCTGAAACAAAAAGACCACAGTGAAAAACTTCTCAAAAGCCGATTTCACACTTCTAAAACTAGTGTGGTCTCCTTTAAGGCCCCTGAGCCAGTGGTAAACATTACTCAAACCGCTGAATCACTTACAAATGCCTTCTACCAGCACCTACAGGACTGCATGGATCAGGCAATCCCAAACAAAACTAAGACTCTCTGTACCAAAGGCAAGCATCCAGTCTGGTGGACCCCAGCCATAAACAAGCTCTACAACAAAAGGAGGAAGCTACTACAAGATAGAGCAAAATCCTTGAAAGGTAAGACACCTTTGATCATTATAAGTAAAAACTAAGAGCTCTCATAAAATCATCCAAGGCAAATTTTGAGAGAAAAATCGCCAAGGACTCTAAAGACAATCATAAGGCCTTCTTTAGCTATGTTAGAAACCTAGGAGGAAACTCCCAGATATGCTCAGAATTAGTTCAAAATGATGTGAAAATTACTGAACCTACACACATTGCTAACATACTGGCTGACAGGTTCAGTGCAAACTTCTCGCCCCCCAAAAGGAGAGATATCTATTCCAGAGGATTGTAGCCCCCAAACATCTCCAACGCCCAGGTGAGAACTGCCCTCACTAAGGCAAAAACACAGCATCCATGGGACCAGATGGTGTCCCCGGCTGTGTGCTTCATGAACTCAACGAGGAATTAAACCCACAGTTAGGACAGCTGTTTAATCTTAGCCTCACCTCAGGATACGCACCCAAGGTGTGGCGACGGCGACTGTGGTCCCACTTCATAAGGGCGGTGCCTCCACAGACCCTGGAAATTACCGCCCCATTAGCTTGACAAGCCTTATCTGCAAAGCCATGGAGAGGATCATAATGGAACTCATAAATAAAGACATAGGGAACTTGCAGACTTTGGATCCAACCCAGTTTGGCTTTGTCAAAGGCAGATCCTGCCTCTTAAACTTGGTTGACTTTTTCGAGACAGTCACCAAGGCCATTGATGAGGGAAAGGCAGTCCATACAGCCTACCTCGACCTGGCAAAGGCCTTCGACACAATACCCCACTCAGGTATCATCGAAAAACTCATCAGCTTGAATGTAAACCCATACATCACAAGATGGGTTGCAAACTGGCTAAGCGACAGAACCCACAGGGTCAGAGTTGCTGGAGCCATGTCAGACTCAAAGCCTGTCACAAGTGGTGTCCCACAGGGCTCAGTCCTGGGTCCACTCTTGTTCGGCATCTACTTTTCTGAAGTACAAGCAAACACAGGAGGGTTATGGCTGACAAAGTTTGCAGATGACTGCAAACTGGGCCATAGTCGAAAACACATCTGACACAGATATCCTCCAGAAGGGCCTCACAGAAACGGATAACTGGTGCCAGAGCCATGGCCTGAAGTTAAATGCCAAAAATGCATAGTCATACCCTTCGGGAAAAACAAGGTTACCCCTAGCTACCATATAGGTGACAATCCACTGAGCACAGAAAAAGTCATCAGGGATCTGGGGACCCAAGTTGACAGTAGTCTTCGCTTGACACTCATGTTGCTAAAGTAGTTAGGAAAACCTTCTATATCGCCCACCTGATCATGAAGGGATTCACATCTAGATCAAGGGAGGTCATCGTCCCCCTGTACTCATCACTCATTAGACCTATGATTGAGTACAATGCCCGTTCGGAATGTATCTGACCAGACACCTGATGCAGCTTGAAAGGCCCCAAAAGTTCCTCACCAAAAGGATAAAGGGTCTCAAAATATGTCTTATGCTGCCCGACTGAAAGAACTCCAGCTTTATTCAGTCTCATACCGCTTGCTCAGAGGTGACCTGTGCCTGACATATAAGGCCATGTCAAACCCAGATTTGATGAATATGCTTCACCTCAAAAATCTAGATCCCTCAGAACCACAAGGGCGGAGACTTAAACCTTGACACGGTTATAAATAGAACGTGCTGGAGGGACAGATTCATCACCCAGAGACTCCCTATGCTGTGGAACAAAATCCCGGTACATGTGAGGCAGAGCACCTCGCTGGCCTTGTTCAAGAGGAATCTTGACCAATGGATGGGAGATCGCAGATATACCCCAGGGATTACTTCAGTGTCACTGCTTGACAGAGGCACAGAAAAATGATAGGCATAGTTTTTATTCAAACTAAAGGGGTGGCGAAAGCCACATAACTATGGGCTAGGCTTATAAATGCCCTTGGGCAGATAGCCTAGTATGAACCTATGAACCTATGAACCTATTGCTTTCCTCTCCAGGAAAGTTATTTTAAAGATAGGAGTGTTGTGTTGTGTTGTGTTGTGTTGTAAGGCATTGTCTTGAGACTGTAATGTAGTTTTAAACAAAGCCCTTGTTTAGTGTTAACTAACTGGAAACATTTTTTCTTTGGAGAAATGTTTATTTTTTCCTTGGTCAGGCTGGCATCCTTTGATAGTACTTATTAGTGTCTTTTTTTTGTCAAAAAAAAGAAAAAAGAAAGGTAACTTTTGTGTACTGGTAGTTTTACCAGCATATTCTGCTAGTCTTCCCTGGGAAGGAGGCACCATTTTTGGCTTGGCCGTGGAACAGACCACCAGACCACGATCGGTCCTTTTTCCAGCCACAAAAAGAAAAAGTTAAGTAAACTGCTTTTGACATCACAACAGGCTAGCAGCTTGCCTTAGTCACAGGTGGGTAACTCTGCTGTGGCCATTTGTTGTACCTCAGATCACTCATCCTTTTACCCTGGATGTCTTTGGTGTAGCATCTACAGCAACTAAGGATTGTGGGTTACCCATGTTCTCTGTGGTTGTTAGATTCCCCTCAGTGGGCATGAGAGAGACACTGTTGTTTTTTTTATGAGAAGGAACAGGGAAGGTTTCCTTGATATGTCAGAATGTTATTCCCATCCCTGTGGAAACAGTTGCTGCCATTAGTAACACAATTGGCCCCATTTTTCATGTTAAAAAGAAACAGAAAACCAAGCATGTATCTGCTCTTTCTCAAATTTCTTTACACAGGAGAAGTTTACCGGGTCTGACTCGAGGTTTAATTCAGGTTGTTGATCCTTCTCATAAAGTAGTTTCTGCTAAAAGAAAGAGGGATTTCTCTTTTTCTGCAAAGATTCAAGATTCTAAATCTAAACAGAGTAGTGCAGGGATGGATTTGGGTTTTTTCCCCCTCAGATTTCTGATTCAGGAGAGCTCAGTTTCTTCTTCTCCCAGTGGGAGATTCCTTTTCTCTGAGACTATGGCTAGAATGTGCCAGTGTTTTCAGTGCAATGGGGGAACACTGAAGTTTCTCAGTCCCTCAGAAAATAGCATGAGTTTTGCAGAAGGATTTTCCAGAACCTACACCCATTCGTCCTGTTCTGTCAGCTTTAGGGAATGTGTGTGATACTGGCTGCAATTGCTGTTGGTGAGCTAGCTGCCCCTAAAAAGCCAGATAGGATGAATAAAATTCCTCAGTCTTTTACATTTTTTTATGCTATTCACAGACCTGGCCCACAGCTACAGCTTTGGTTGATCCCACTGCTGCTACGCACTTAGTTAATTCCAATCCTACCCTTTCTGATAAGAATGGAAACATTCTTGATGGATAAATGGAGAAAAAGTGTATAATTCTGAATCTTTGGTTTTTCAGAATTTTTAATTGTCAGGTTCATATGTTAGTTTGTTTTGACAAATTGTGAAAGTACGAGGAATGTTTTATCAGAAGTTTCTTCTGGGAAAAAATCTGCTTTAAATAACTTTCTTCTTTTACACAGGTCACCACTCGTTTGCAATGTGTGTATGGTGCTGTTGGTACTTCTTCCAGGGCTATCACCACTGGGACTGTTTTAAAAATGTTTGCATGGCTGCTTTCTTAGAACTTTCCAGATGTTGTTAAAAGTGATATTTTAAGTTCCCCCTTAGATTGAAATTTAGTATTTGGCCCCTCTGCTGCAGAGGTGATCAAAAATGTGATGTAAGGGGGCAGTTTAATCCAGGTAATCTCCATGATTTTTCAGTTCTCGGTTTATGAATTGTTCAAGGGAGTTTCTTTCTCATCTTCCAATTTTGGCAGAAAACGCAACAAACAGTCTGAACAGAATTCAGGTAAACAGGCATTTAAGAAGGAATGGCAAGGGAGTTTCAAAAATATGTCTCTAACCTCCTGAAACCAAGGACAGTCACAAACAGGTTTAGGAAATATAACTTGTGACCTACTCACACCCTAGCCCCCTTTTTTCTTCAAGAAGATGTTAATCTCCTTTTTTTCTCTTTGGCAACACATTTCTTCAGACAAATGGATTCTGAATGTCATTCATAGGTTTATAGGTTCATAGGTTTGTAGTAGGCTAATGATCCTGGGCCCTTTACAAGCCTAGCCCAAAGAAGTGCCTGGCATTGTGCTGCCCATTGTTCGTTCCCAGTGGAGTGATCCCTGGAGTGAACTTTCTATTTTCCATTCACTCATCAAGATTTCTCTTGAAGAGGGCTAGTGAGGTGCTCTGCTTGACATGTATGGGAAGTCTATTCCAGAGCATGGGCAGTCTCTGGGTTATGAACTTGTCCCTCCAGCATGTTCTGTTGAGTGTGGTAATGAGGTTGAGGTCTCTGGAGCGTGTGGTGCGGAGGGATTGGGATTTCTTTAGATGTAGCATGTCTAACAGAGCTGGGTCAGACATGGCTTTGTAAATCAAGCAGAGATCACCTCCTAGTAGACGATATGAGACAGAGAATAGCTGAGTCTGCCCAAACCCTGGACTCCACTCAGTTTGGGTTTGTAAAAGGTAGATCATGTCTACTAAACCTAATTGACTTCTTTGAAGCAGTCATTAGAGCCGTAGATGAGGGCAAGGTAGTGCAGACAGCCTATCTTGACCTCGCCAAGGCTTTTGATACCATTCCCCCACTTTGGAATTATAGATAAACTCACTAAACTGGGAATAAATCCCTATGTCACAAGATGGGTGGCCAACTGGCTCACTGACCGAACCTACACAGTAGAAGTAGCCGACACCAAGTTCGAGTTCAGATCAGTGACGAGTGGTGTACCACAAGGTTCGGTCCTGGGTCCTCTCCTGTTCGGCATCTACTTTTCCGAAGTGCAGGCCAACACAGAAGGTTTTTGGCTAACAAAGTTCGCAAATGACTGGAAACTGGGAGCCGTAATAGAATCACCTAATTATGTAGGCATTCTACAAAAGGACCTCACAGAGACAGATAGATGCTTAGTGTCAAAATCATGGCCTCAAGCTCAATGCCAAGAAGTGCATTGTCATTCCCTTTGGGAAAAACTCTTTACCCATGAACTACCACATAGGCAGCAGCTCACTAAACACTGAAAGTGTGATAGACCTTGGGACACAGGTGGACAGTAGTCTGTCCTTTGATAACCACATCGCCACAGTAGTTAGGAAATCCTTCAACATGGCATACCTCATCACAAAAGGGTTCTCCTGTAGAAAAAAGGAGGCCATTGTTCCTCTCCACTCATCCCTCATCAGACCTATTATGTAGTACAATGCCCCATTTGGCATGTATCTCACAAGACACCTACAACAATTGGAAAGGCCACAGAAATACCTCACTAAGAGGATTACCGGCCTCAAACAGATGCCGTACGCAGACCGTCTGAAAAAACTCCAGCTGTACTCCGTCGCATATTACCTACTCAGAGACAATCTCTGCCTAATATACAAAGCTATGTCAAACCCAGAGCTGTTGAACATGCTATACTTAAAGAAATCCCAATCTCTCTGAACTACACGCTCCAGGGACCTAAACCTTGTCACCACAATAAACGGAACATGCTGGAGGGATAGATTCCTGTCCCAGAGACTTCCAAACTCTGGAACAAACTATACCCATTCATGTCAAGCAAAGCACCTCATTGGCCCTCTTTAAGAAAAATCTTGACGACTGGATGGGAAATAGAAAATTCACCCTGAGGATCATTTTTGTGGCACTTCTTGACAGGGACACAGGAAAATAATTTTCTTGGGTGGCGAAAGCCTGAGAACCTTTTTAGCTAGGCTTATATAGGCCCCAGGGCCGATAGCCTAGTACCTACCTATGAATCTGTCGGCCAGTATGTTGGCTCAGTAGAGGAGGTACCATTGTGTAGTAACTCAGTGCATATCTGGGTATTGCCATGGAGATTGTTGATATAACTAAAGAAGGCTTTGTGGTTGTTTTTAGTGTCGGCCGCAATTCTGCCTTCATAGCTGGCTTTGGAGGTTTTGATGAGGGATCTCAACTTATTGTTGAGGCTAATAAGGGAATTTTTCCAGTTTTGGGACTTCACCTTTTTCTGCAACAGTTTCTTCCTTCTCTTGCAGAGTTTATTAATGGCAGAGGACCACCAGATTGGCTTCCTTTTTTTGGAGGAGAGCATCTTGGTTCTGTTGGGTATGGCTAGTTCCATGCATTTATTTACGTGTTCATACAGTGCATTGGTGTATGATTCGGCAATCATGCATCTATTTTCCATTGACATGAATGCCGTGAAGTTAGCCACCTCTGGTTTTAGGAGTCCAAAAGCAGCTTTGGATAAGTTTTTTTCATGGTGGATACCTTTGCGGGGGGTATGGGTGAGATGTGGACTTCCATGGTGAGTAGTTTGTGGACGGATCTAACCAAGGAAGAACTGACTATTGGTGTAGAGCAATGGTTGCCCATGTTAGTAATAACCAGGTCAAGGATGTTGCTTCCTCTAGTGGGGGTAAGAATGAGCTGCTCCAGGGCATTGGAATTGATGAATTCCAGTAAGCGTTGGGCCAGTGCATTGGTGCTTGAGTAGTTTTCCCTGTTGATGGAGGGGTAGTTGAAGTCTCCTAGTATGAGAGTGTTGGCTTGGACCTTGATAGATTCCAGGATGCTTAGGAATGTGGAAAAAGAGTCTAGGGACATGGTTGGGTACCTATAGCAGGCTGTGATATGGATCGCAGTCTTAGACAATGTTGTACCTGAAGTATCTCAGATGCATTATGCTGGGCTACTAGTTTGGAGATGTGCATATCCTTTATGAATATGGAGACACCACTGCCTTTGGAGCTTCGGTCCATGTTTCAGGGCTGAAAGGTGTGGAATGAGTTATAGCCTGGTAGCGCAGGTGTGCTTTTCGCTGCTTTAAACTAGGTCTCTGTTACAGCACAAATGTCGATGTTCTCCATTTTGAGGAGTGCTTCGAGCGAGTGCATCTTGAGATTTAGACTTCTAGCATTGAGCAGCATGACCCTCAGATTGCATTTGTTTATAGCTGTTACAGTGGTAATTTGATCTTTTTAAACACTGCCTAAAAAAGGGCACTGTAGGAGCAGCAAGAGCCTTAGCCAGTACCTGGAACCCGGTGTGACAGATGCAGGCCATCTCTGGCAAAGCATCGAGGTCTGTCAGTCATGTCATCCAAGCAGACAGATACTGGATCCACTTAGAATGACACCAAAAACTTGGCCAATTTTTTGTTTGTACTGTGGTATCATTCTGGGTGACTGTAGGATACTGCTCAGGGCTAGTGTCATACTCGCCAGGGCCACATAATCCGAGAGCTCCACCATGTCTCTTTTCATGTAATCCAGGGAGGTGCGTCTCAGGTCATTCATACCCACATGAACAATGACATTGTCATACTTGTACTTGTTGTGGAGTGACCTGAGTGCATGTGTTATGTGTCGGATTCTGGCAGCTGATAAGATAGCTGACTGTTATTTATTTATTATTTATTTGACATTTGTTGACCGGGTTGGTCCAGCTGGGCTGAAGCCCTTTTTCAGTGGTGACCCATGGAGACAAGCTCCGCAAATGCATAGCTAATACAAAGACATCTAAACATAGTTATATAAAACAGGATTTACAAAATTTAACAAAATTACAAATTAGAGAAATAAGACATAAGATTGCCAAATTGCTTCTAATACATCTCAAATCTACAGACTTATTGAAGTACAGGGAAGATATTGCAAAAATAGAAATGTTCCCATCAGCTGAGAGGTAGACATGGAAAGACACTAGTTGGGTACAATAATTTGTGTTTATGTGTATAGTTACTTGGAGGTACAAGGTGGGTAGAGTTAGAAGAAGTAGGAGTATTACAGAAAAAGGTCTAAGAGAAAGGGGGAAAGGGGATACAGGTATGGGGGGGGGGAGTTGCCCGAGTGAAGGTCAATCTGGGGGATGCTTACACTAACATAGTGTTATATTGCTTAGGTGCTTTTTTAATGCATTTATGAACTGCTGTTTGAGTTTAATATTTCAATTGTCTAGTGTAAGTTTATTCCATTTTCCAGCTGGTGCATAGCTATAAAGGTTTTTGCTGAAGTTGATCTTTGGCTTGTGTATGGTTAGGAGATGTTGTTCTGAGCTCTGGAGTGTCCTGGGTGGGGAGTAGCAGGAGATAATAGAGGAAATGCTGGGGCAGAAAGATGGTTGGTACAGTATAGCGTGTATATTCTGAAGCTGAGAGAGGAGAAGGTTATGAGGAAGCTCTAAGCAGTTTAGTTTCCTGAGTGCTAAGCAGTGGTGGGAAGAGTATGGGAGTTCTGCGGCGAATTTAGCTACCTTGTTATAGATGGATTCTAATTTAGAGAGAAGGGTGGTTTGTAAGTTGTTGAGTACTTGAGAGCCATAGAGAAGAGTTGATAGTAGATAGGCATGGGATAATGCTGACTTGGCTTTGTTAGATAAAAAGTGTTTGTTCCTGTAGAGGAGTCCAAGTTTTTGGTGTGTTTTCTTTGTTAACTGAGTACATGTAGGTCAGATTTTAGCTGGTCATCTATAATGACCCCAAGTAGTTTGGTGTGAATTTCTACTGTGATGGGTGTGTTGTAGAAAGAGAGAGAGAAAGTAGGTTTTAGATGATACATTGATTTTGGGACAAAAAGCAAGAGTTTAGTCTTTTTTGCGCTTAAGATTAGATGGTTTTGGTTGAGCCATTTTTCAATAGACAGAAAGGAGTTCTGAGTTGTACTATGTAGATCAGAGACTGTATCGGCTATGGTGATGACTGTTGAGTCATCAGTGTACTGTACCAGAGAAGACTGGGAAGTGGAGGTAGATAATTCAGTGGTAGAAATATTAAATAGCAGTAGGCCCAGTGTTGAACCTTGGGGAACTCCCATGTTTATGGAGAGTTCTGGGGAGATAGCAGAAAGCTATTTTACAAACTGGTAGTGATTGATGAGGTAGCTGAAGAACCAAGAGATAGTAGAAGTAGATAGGTTGTGTTCCGAGAGTTTATCAAGGAGGAGGGGGTGAGAAACAGTGTTGAAAGCTTGAGAGATCAAGAAAGAGGCAGGAGACTAGTTTGTTCTGCTCTCTGGCTTGCGAGATGGTGTTGATAAAGGAGATGAGGGCAGTAGAGGTACTGTAACTAGTGTGAAAGCCATGTTGGGTGGGAGTGATTAAATTGTCATGTATGAGGTATTACAGGATTTAAAAGATAGTTTTGAGTATAAATCTGAGGTTAAAGCTAATTGTTGATTTAGGAATCTGATCTATCTGATGGCATGCACATTTTGTCGCTGTTTCTATGTAGGAAAAAACAATAGGTCACTAATGGAACGAGTCAGGAAACATATTTATTGTATTAGGAATGGCAGTACCAAGAATGCGGTATCCAGACATTGTATGCAGAATAAGAATGAACATGGTTTTAGATTTCAAGTTGTTGAAATTATTTCTGAAAATATACGTGGTGGTGATGTTAAAAACTTCACTGAAACCAAAGAATTGCATTGGATTATAATATAGCAAGCTGACAAATACCCAGGTCTAAATGACAGCGTTTCTATTAAGCCTGTAATAAAAGCATGATGTTTCTTTAAATAATACAAGCTGATGTCAGGTCTTTACCTTTCTTTGATTTTTATTGGTTGTTTTGAATTAATGTGCATGTATTAAAAGTGTTTGCTGATGCAGTTTTTATATTGTCTGATGAAGCACTAGTATTTGGTGCGAGAGCACTTATCGTATTACACTTTTAAACTTTTTATGCTTTCAGTCGTGTTTCTGTGCCTTGTCTTTTTCAGTTGTATTGTAGGATTTGTTTGTGAACACATTTTTCCAGGATCTTTGAGAGAGGTGATAGAATTGCAATGGGCCTAAAGTTGGATAGTTTGGTGGCGCTGCCAGCTTTATGGATGGGTAGAGTGCAGACTTTTTTCCAGATTGCTGGGACTTTGCCTTCAGTGATGGATCGGTTAATGAGAATGGAGATGGGTAAGGCTATTGAATTGGCAGCTTTCTGGAGAAAGGGTTGAGGGAGCTCATCTGCTGAGGAATAGCATGGTGTAAGTTTAAGAAGTAGGGATTTAATGTAGTTGATGGATACAGTTTTCAGGAAGAAGGCTGAGGAGGTGTTGGAAGTTTTGGGAGGGTTGGTGGGTGGGGTAGAGATTGTGTTGGGGGTTGGATGGCTTGTTAGTTTGCAAATGGAGTCTATGAAATAGAAGCTGTAGTTAGTAGTAGTTTGGAAAGAAGTGTTTGTAAGGCTAGGTTTGGGGGAGAAGGGGTTTCCTGGATGAAGGATTTGGTTAATTGAATGCCAGAATTTTTTTGGGTTGTTTAGGTGTGTTTCAGGGGGGTTTGTGCAGTAGTTCCTGTTATCATTTGTAATGGCTTTCTTAGAAAGATTACGTAGGTGTCTATACTGTTGGGAATGGGAGAGAAGTTTGGTTTTAGTCCAGTGTTTTCAGGCTTTGAACCTCTGGGCCATTAGGGTGTTGGTGGTGTTGGTTAACCAAGGGGACATGGCTTACTGGATCTACTTCACATGGTCGACATTTCAGAATATCGAAGACCATATGGCCAAGACCATATGATCGACATTTGAAATGATGACCATGAAATAAAAAAAAAAACAACAAAAACTTACCTTCACACTGTTAGCTATGCCCCACACCCCCCGGGACTTAAATATACCAACTCCGAGATTGCACTACAGTGCGGAAGATGGAAATATTTCCATTACGCACAGTACGGAGATGCCAGTTCTGCATGCTTGACATTTCGAATGTTGATCATATGGTCTCGGCCATGTAGTCTTCGACATTCTGAAATGTTGACCATGTGAAGGGGATCTGGCTGACTTTATTCTAATATTTCGTATGGGGGCTAGGGAGTTGAGTATATTAAGGAATAAAATGTTAAAATGCATTACTACCTCATCAAGGGGTATGTAGTTATGGAATGACCAGTTGATAGCTGAGAGCTGGTTGTTTAGTTTGTTACAATCAAAGTTCTTTAGTTTGCAACATGCTTTGATCTTATGTGGTTTATTCATGTGAGGATAAAAACAGAGAACTTTAATTTGACAGTGGTCACTAATGGTGTCTGATAGAGTTTCAGGAAATGATACTTGTGGGGGTGTGTTACCAGGATCCAGTCAAGGAGAGATGAATGATTTGTAGATTTAGAGGTATAAGTGGGTGTGGATATTAGTTTGGTGAAACCATGTAGATTAATAGAGGTGGAGGGGGATTCTGAGGAGAGGGTTAACCAGTTGATGTTGACATCTCCTAGGAGTATAGCTTCATTGGGGAGGTCAGTGTAGAGTGAGGAGAGGATACTTTCCAGGTTGTCACCAGGTGAGATGTAGATTGCAGCTATATTAAGTGAGGTGTGAGTATTCAAATTACACTTTACAACAAGGACTTCTGCAAGTGAGTCTGGGTGGGAGGAGATAGAGTGGTTAGGGTAAGGTGTTCAGATGTAGCCAGGGGAGAGGATGTCTTTATCTGGGATATGGGGTTTTAGCCACATCTCACAGAGGGCTATGATGTCTGGGGAGTGCACAGTTATTCAGGAGTGGAATTCAGTGGTTTTGTTCAGTATGCTTTTCTTTATTCAACCTAGTGAGTGGGACATCTGTGTGCCTCACTATTGAGTCACCTATGATTAGTGTATTGGGCAAAGTGTTTAGCCTTAGGGGCTTAGGTTGAGGGGCACACTGTGGAAGTGAGCTATATGTTCTGTGGTTTGTGCTGTGTTGTGGTGGTCGAGTGCATTTCTGTTTTGGAGGTCTCTGCTGTTTGGGTAAATTTCTATTGAGTGCCTCTGCGAAGGTGGGTGTGTGAGAGCTGTGATAGTGGGTGTTCTGGAGGGCTATGTCATCCATGTGGTGTGGTGCATGTGTTGACCTTCTTCTCTTGACTAGCTAGTCCAGTCTTGGCTGGAAAGTGCATAACTTCCAATTTGGTGATATAAGTGCATCTCTCACAAGTCTGAGTATTGGGAGGTAAGAGGAGAGAGTTGTCTATGTACATGAGGCAGTTGCTACACTGCCTCAGCATGCCCAGGTGTACACCAGGTTAATAGGAGAAAGCACAGGGAACTGCCCTTTAATCATGCCAGGAGGGGTGGTCATAACTACTTTGTACTGGAGCTATTTCCGTGAAGAACAACTAGTGCTGATGGCTCTTAGGTGTGCTATAATAATTGCTACAAAAACCTGTTGAAGTGTAAAGTGATTAGGCTATTTGAAGTGCAACAGAGAAAGATACTAGCAAGATCTAAGGGAAAAACTGAAGAGCAGACTTTCTGGCACCAATAATAGTTTACCTCAGCACTGCTGAGCAGAGCTTAAACAAGCGCAAACTCGTGCAGATGCAGGCTTTTAAACCAGAAAGATGAAAGGGATGGAAAAACTGCCCAAACGTTCAATAAACTGCAATTTCTGGGCCAGAAACCACTCTTCTTGTGGTAGATAGGCTACCTAGTGTTTACCACTCCCACAGATAAGCTAGAAGGCTTCCCTCCAACACAGAAAGGCATATGGGGCTCAGAAGCTTACAAACAGTCCTGTATACAGCAAATCTGTATCTGGACTAGACTAGTCACAGGAAAGGTGGGAAATAAGCTTAGACCTTTTACAGAAAAGCAGATAAAACAGCAATAAAACAATCCAAATGCAGTACAAGTTAGCACACTTGAGTGTGTAGCAATATTAAAGCAAATACAGTTTAAATAAATGCAATTAAATTTAAAAAATGACTAAAACGTGCAAAAAGCATCTTTGCATCAAGATTACAGAGAGTAGTGGGAGTAAATTCCTCCATTCCAGAGGATCATTCCTCATCCTCCAGATCAGACTGTGTCTTGTTTCTACCTGTTCTTCATCACATGCAGTCCCAGTTCTTCCTTCCCAAGTGGGGAATGTTTTTTATTCAAAGATTTTCCCAGTACTAAAGAGAGAAAATTCTTGGAGACCAGTTCTAGGTCTTTCTTTCTTTCTTTCCTAAACCTTTTTGTGATAGTGCCCAAATTCAAAATTAGGTCATGTCACAGCATGTTATCTCTTCTTCATCTTTCAAGTTACCTGGTAACACTATAAACTTATAAGATGCTTATCACATCCCTGTTCATACAGACTTCAGACGTTGCTTAAGTTTTCGTATGCCTGGATCACAGTATCAGTTCTGCCTTTGAGCTTTCCAGTCTACCAGATGTGTCCACAAAGTGTTTAGTTCAAATTGCATCTCATTGCAAGCTATAGGATATCCACATTTTTCATATGTGAACAACTTGCTTATCTTTGCAGAGTCTTCAAAGTGTTCAGGAATCTCTATCTCTCTCTCTTGGGTGAGAGATCTCTTACACAAGCTGAGATTCCAAGAGAACAGTCAAAAGTCTTTCTTGACTCCCTCACAGAGGATTGTATTCCTGGGATATCAACTAGACTCCTCAGTTCAAATAACATTTCTTCCACACGAAAAATAGATCCTTATTTAGATCTATTTCTAAGGTTTTCCCGTCTGACTTTGGTAACTGTTAGGAAATATATCTCAGAATTTTGGGTCTCATGGCATCTATAATTCCCATGATACCCCTGGCAAGATTCCACATGAGAAGGATACGGTGCTATCTGGAATCTGTTCAATCCCAGCATTAACACCCTTTATCTTTTCAAATCCCAGTGCTGGCATTTGTCAGAAGAGAAATATTTTGTTGGAGACAACAGTTATCCTTAAATCCAGGTCTCTCCTTCTCCCTCCCTCCAAAGCAGTCAGTCACCACAGATGCTTCAAACTTTTCTTGGGGAGCAAATTTAGGTATCCCACGTGCATTGATGTGGACACCAAGGGCAGACACAAGCACATAAATATCTGTGAGATGCTTGCCCTGATCAAAACATTCAACTCTCAGAACCACTTTTGGTCCCAGGACCTCTTCAAAGTGGTTTCAGCAAGTACCACAGTCTTATAGTACATCCGCAAGAGGGAACCAGGTCGCACTCCTGTTGCGCAGTAGCCTTGTTAGCTTGGGATTAGTTTAGTTTCATAGCACAGTCACATTCTATAAGCATCCTACATTCTGTCAGAGGAAAATTGTGTGGCACACTAGCTGACCAGGACCAGGGCAGACCCTCACAAAGGGAAACTAGATCAGGAGGTCTTCTAACATTTGATCCATCAGCGGGAGTTCCTCAAGTAGACATTTTGTTGCCTCTTTGAACAATCAACTGGCAAGATTCTTTTTCAGGATTCAATGCAAGAAGTCCTGGAAGACAGGTGCTGTGATGCCCGTGCACTGGCCCAACAATCAAGGACCCTCAATCCTCACCACTAACACCAGTGAGGGGCATCCATATAGGGAAAATGTAATAAATACACATACAGTAAAGTTCAATTTCCCTTAAGAGCATACAGAGATCACAGTCAGTCTGGGGCTAGTTTCTCCCTTTCTCTCCATGCCCCCAATAAGACTCCCCACTGGCACAGCTGTATGATCCAAATCTCAGCCTAGTGGGCAAGCTAAAACCTCCAGCACCCTCTCTGTCCAACCAGTGCTTCATGTCCCTGCACAAATAGCTGACACACACACACACACACACACACACACACACACACACACACACACACACACACACACACACACACACACACACACACTTTGAGATAAGAGTTTATACAACCAGACAGACACTCCTGGGGAAGGCTGGCACAGGTTCTCCAGCTGTGCCCCTTTTACCCTGACTATATGGTAGAAATCATTGCCACCTCCCAGCTAATATTTATCAGCTACTCAAAGTCCCTTAAAAGGGTGTCCAGTTATTAATGTGCAATGTTATTATCCAAATAGTAAGTTCAACCTAACAGTCAAGACTTACTTGGAGTGGTACAGTCTCATTATAAACATGCAGTGCACTCTTAGAGCTTAAATTATGTATACGCAAAACAGCCACAGTTGAAAGGTTTAAAAATATTTAATAATAAATAATAAAAATACAAGGCAAAACGTCTTACTACACAGTGCCAGTCAAGAGTTCAGAGATCACAGAGAAATACTTAAAATAATACCGTAGAAAAGTTCTGACATCACAGAAAAACACTTATTCTGATCATCCTAATTCCTAGCTATTTGTAAGAGAATACACAGTTCTAAATAACTTACATATAGAAATAGGCAGTGCTGGTGAGTTGAATGTTCTCAAGACAAAATGCTCTGAGCTCTCTGATTCTCTCTCTTTAAATTGATAACTCAGAGCTGCTTCACATGACGACATTCTTCACACTTCTGTGGTGTTCCCAGGCTAACAGAAACTAAATTTACATTCTTTACACCTGGCCAGAAACCAGAGCAATAAAGGAATTTATACATGCAAATTCTAGCCATGAACTCTGACCTCAAAACAGTAGACAGGATGTCTCCCTCTAGACATATTGGAGCCAACTTTAAAGATCAAAGACAATCATAAAATGCCTGACTTACCTTCCTTACAGCAGAGTGTGCTATTACATTTTTGAAGTTAACATTTACCAACATTATTTTCCTCATTTAAGAGAACAAGCCTGTGGCTTGCATTAATATTTGCAAATGACAGAATTTTGTTGATAATTCTATCTGGCTAGGCTGGCAGCCTTCACCAATCGTCACAGATGCCTTTTCTTTTTTTTTTTTTTTTTTTGACAGGAATGTTCCTGTATGCTTTTACACCCATTCCACTAATATCCAGGGTACTTCTGAAGATTCAGAAGGAATTCCCAGAGACCATTCTGGTGACTTCCTTCTGGCCTAGCCAACTGTGGGTCTCTCTTTTTCCAAAATGGCCAGGTGCAATTACCACAAGCTTAACCTTTTCCTCTTCAAGAGTGTTGTCAGTACGGCGCTGTCTGACTTTTCTGAATTTATGGTGGTGGAGATGGGAGAGGAACATTACTGAGGTCTGGTTGTCAGCTATTTCAGTTCTCCCGTTGTCTCTGTCCATATGGGTATTCTCCTCTCCAATGCCTAGTCCTGTCACAGTTGAAAAAGGGTTCGCTAGTTTGAGCCAGCCTGTCTTCTGCCAGCATTCTGCTGTGTGTTTTGTGGTGGCATTTGCCATACATTACCTTGAGAACTCTCTCAGCCCTCAGCCTCTTTTTCCCTTCATAACTTTTCATTTGTAAATGCATATGATTTTCTTCTCCTTTCCTTTTTTTTATGTTTTCAGTGCAATGCTCAGCATATTGGAGCATTTTTTGTAGTTTATTCTGATTGACAGTTAAAGAGCAACTGTTTTAGGGCAGCCTGAATTTGGGCTCGCAAAACCCTGCACAAAAGCAGAACCCCCACTGCCTGTGGTGGTGTTGAATTTACAGGGTCATAATGCCTTCCAAGTACTAGTTTGAGTCTTTCCAAATTATCTTCTGGAATTTTACTTTTTTTGTTTATAACCAGTTGTTTTGGTCCAGTCTGTCTTCCACGGACATACCTTATCAATAGCTGTTAATGGTGCTTGCCTCTTGGTTTTTAGTGTGTCATAGTCATTTTTCCCAATTATTACATTTGAACCTATTCCTGTTTCTTTGCCCAGTTTTTTCATATATCTCAGGAGTAACTACCACTTTTTGTAATTGACACAAGTCTACAAGGTGTGGGTCATAGCAGTCAGTAATAATATACATTTCTTCCTTTAATTTTATAGGATCTTTTTTTTTTTTTTTAATCTTAGTGAAATCTAAAGCTATGTTATGTAAATATATTAGCATCC
Organism: Protopterus annectens; assembly: GCF_019279795.1. NCBI lineage: Eukaryota > Metazoa > Chordata > Ceratodontiformes > Protopteridae > Protopterus > Protopterus annectens. The sequence continues at coordinate 186,120,193 of NC_056734.1, forward strand.
ATGGGTAATGAGCATTGCTTCCACTACCCTATCCGTCGAGATTTGTTTAAAGCGTGCCCGTGTTATGGTCTGTTTTTTCCCAATCACTTATTTTATTGCCAATTTTATTATTTTTTTCTGTTGTACTTTAGAGTATCTAAATTAAGAATTATCAGAGTGCTAGCTTATTGTCCTATCCTTTTTTTCTATCTCTTTCTTTGGATTTTTATGTGCAGGAGGGGCAGTAGGAGGCAGGCAAATTGCACCTTCAAAGAAAGTGGATGAAGGGACCATAGGTTAATAATCCTCTTCAGATTTATCTTACTTCTGACCAAACATATTACTTCCAGATATGACTAGGTAAAAGGCTCACATATTTTTGTTTTTCCTCCCAGGGTCTTAATATGTTGTACTTGATGATGCAATAGTTTCTTATTTGTATCCTTTAACCCACATAATACAGATTCCTTTTTCACTTTTAAAAGCTTTACTATACCAGTCATTAAAAGCATCCCACTGATCTGCCTTTATTTTGGTTCATTTTTTCTCTAAAGTTTCTCTTAAAGTAATTATTTTAGTGTGATCAAAAGTCCTAGTTCACGGAAATCGAAAAATCAGAGTCTGCTTTTGTAAAGTCATACCACTAAGTACCTGCAACTTAAAGGCCCATAATCATTATGCATATAGCCTGCTGGACATCCCTTTTCTCCCATTATTCCCACTCTTACTCTCACAGACATGCAGGTTAAAGTCCTCAGTGCCTTATAGCTGGGATCACCCAGCTATGAATTTACCTTAATACTCACAGCATTAATGCTATGCTCGCACACTTAAAACCTTGACTAAATGCAGATTTATATTTTTTCCTTTATTTTGTTGCAGGTAAAACGTGACAAAATACTTGTACCTTAAATCTTAATAGTCATTTACCTAAGATATTTGTATAGCCAGATAAAATGACTGTCAAAGTAAGTTAAAAGGCTTCATAGTTATAGGCACCCTTTTCATCAGGGAACTTTTTGTACTTTGGACAACCAGCCACTGCTGAAGCCTCTGGTTCAAATCTGAGGCAAGCACACTGTCTGTTAAGGTGTGAAGCAGTTAAGATATCTGGATATACAAATATAATATTTATTCCAAATCACAGCTCATGAGGAGAACCAAGAAATTATTTAACATTATTCCGTATCATTCTCAGGTTGCAGATAGTGTCTAAAATGCATCTCTAAGCATTTAAAACTACAAAATATTGTCAGTGATGTCTGCTGTCTTCTTGCTAACAATCTGCAGATGTTTGCAATTGTTTTGTAATAAAATATGTTTATTTGTATAAATACATTTCTGTAAATATTTATATATATATATATATATCAATCAGACAGTGTCCACCTGGATGCATTGTAGAACAGCATTGCACATGCCCAGTCATCACAGAGGTTAAAAATGGCTCCAGTCAACGCAGAGGTCAGAAATGGCTCTATAGACATATGGAATACTTGGTACCACAGAAATGGAGTTATTTTCTAAAAATGTTATGGATATGTTTTGTATGTTAATAATTATAGCAGTAGTTTGAGCCAGAAGGTGTTTATATGGTATTCCATAGTATCAAATGAAAGCCTACACAATGCTGGAAAAAATTTTGTACTGATAGTTGGTGTCTAACGAGCACTGCTTTGCAGATGTTCATCGTGTTTCACTGTTGCAGTCATCAATGTAGGGTTCTTCCTGCTGGCAGGCAGCCCTCGGTCAGCCAGAATCCCAAAGTCTGGGTCCGGCGTCGGCTGTTCAGTCATGCTCCCTGACGTCAGAGCGCCAGGAGTACAAAGCTGCCAGCCGACGCCATGTTCTCCAGTCTTTCTTGCCGTGCGGTGGAAGCAGTTCGCAAGTGCCGGTCGGCTGACTCCTGATATTTTTTCGTGCTTCAGTCCGAAGACTTACTTCTTCTTCTCAAAGCTAAGTATCCCGTTGGGGAAACTTTTTTCTTGCTCCAGTCCGATGTCAGAAAAAGTTAATAATTGTTTTTCTTGTGGGAAGCAAATACCTCATAAGGATTTCCACTCTTACTGTATTCCTTGTTTAGGCCCTGACCACGACATAGCTAGTTGTCGATTTTGTGCTAGATTTAACCAACGTACTATTAAGCGGAGGTACTATTTTGCTTTTCACTAATTTGGCAGGCGATTTAATTACAAAATGTCATCAGACACGCTTCCGGAGTTCACAAGTGACACAAGGATAAAGACAGGCCTCCAAGGTCCAAATCAGATGACGGTTTACAAGCAGAGCAAGCTCCAGGTTCGGCCATCGTCAGTGAGCCGCTTTTGCAGCCCCTGTCGTCGGCCATTTCAGAACCGATTGCCGAAACGGACTCCCACGAGGAGCCAACTAGGCCTTTGAGTACTCCAGCTGCAGGACCTTCGGACAATGCTCCCTCGGATGGGTCTGGAGCCGCTGGGCAGGTACCGGCTACCGAGGGAGGTTTTAGGCCTACACAGCTTCTGATAAAGGCAAAGCCAAAGGCAAAGGCGAAGACTCCTTCCAAATCAAAGACACCAGCCCAGGCCTCTTCTGATCCGGGACCCAAATCTCAGAAACAGCTGCTTAAAATGGCGGAGGACTTACTAACAATGATTAGGGGTTCACATCCCCCTCCAGGCAAAAGACCAAGGCAAGAATTGGATTTTGAATCCTCTGATCAGGCATCTATTTCTTCAGTGTCTTCCTCTGAACAGGAATATACTTTCCCTCCTTATGAGGATTCTGATGCTGAGGAATCCATTCCATCAGCTTCTCCCCCTGAGGATTTTTCTTTTGGGGAAACTTTACATGACATGAGGGAACATTTTCACTGGGAAGGACAGGAGTTCTCTGAATCTAAGAGAAGGCTAAGGGATTTCCTTCTTCTTCCCCAACATAGACCTTTGGCTATTCCTCCTATTTTGGATATTGTGGATGATGCCTTTTCTGAGGCTAATTTAACTCCTGACTCCTTTCCTCCAGCCCCTGCTAAGCCTGACAGATATTACAGGGTCCCTGACTCCCACCAGTTCTTTACAAAAATCCTGCTGCTGATCCAGAAACCATTTCTCAGGGTCCTAAGGGTGTTAAGGCCGCCTCTGCTAAAAACCCTATTCCGACAGATAAGGATTCCAGAGCTTTGGAGAGATGGGGCAAAAAAGTGTACACTTCTGCTACTGTATCTATCAGGGCTTTAAATTGCCAATTTCATATGCTAAAATATCAGCAATTCCTGCTGTCTGTTATGAAGCAAAAGCTAGGTACCATTACTGCATGTGCAGATAATAAGGAATTATAACCAAAAGTTCTTATCCAACGGTGTAAATCCCCCTCTGTTCAGAAACCAAACAATAAAGAACAAGCCAAATATAAAGACAGAGAGGTAACCAGAGCTGCTCAATAATCCATTCATAAAGTGCCTGTAACTGCAACTGGGATATTCTCCAAGAACCAAGCTTAGATTTAAAAGCAAAAGAATTTATTTGATAAAATTGTTGTCGGTAAGCGCTTTCACATTTGCTTCCTCAGACCGTTAACGGTCAAGTGGGTTCTGGATGTAGTTTCAAAAGGTTACAAATTCCACTTTCATACCTTGCCAAGACCAAACGGATGGCCAAACCAACCAAAACACCAATGGGCAGAGGCATTAAACCACGTGGGTTCCCTCATGGCTATGAGGGCCATAGAACTGGTTCCACAATCAGAGACGGGGCAAGGCTTTTACTCAGGGCTCTTTCTAGTTCCCAGAAAACAAAATTCATGGAGACCTATCCTGGATCTGTCAGTTTTAAATACTTTCCTGGAGATACCAAAGTTCAAGATGCTTACTCTGCAGCAGCTCCTGCCAATGTTGAGCAAAAATGCATGGATGGTGACATTGGATTTTAAAGAGGCTTACCTTCACATCCCTATCAGACAGGAATGTAGAAAATACCTCCGGTTCAAGGCCGGCTCGAAACATTACCAATTCTCTGCGCTGCCCTTTGGCTTGTCTACAGTGCCCAGGGTCTTCACCAAGTGCCTGGTACCAGTAGTAGCGTATTGCAGACTCCAGGGAATTCAAATTTACCCTTATCTGTATGACTGCCTTATTCAAGCAGACAGCAAGGATGTCTTACTCCAGCACCTGGAATTTGTTCAAAAATCTACTCAAGTACCTGGGATTCACTGTGAACATAAAAAAGTCAAATTTGACACCCACACAACAGATAACTTTTCTGGGTGCCCTTCTAAGCACAACAACCCAGATAGCATTCCTGACATCCAAAAAACAACTACAGCTGGCTTCAACTTTCAAAACCTTGGCATTAATGTCTCAGCTAACTGCAAGGAAATTCCTGCAGGCTCTGGGTTACATGGCCTCCTGCATCCTTCTCATACCAAATGCAAGACTACATATGAGAAAAATACAATGGTACCTAAAAAGTGTATGGTCCCAGCATTGCCACAGTCTAGACACACAGATTGCTGTCTTGCCTTGCCTTCAAAAGGAATTCCATTGGTGGACCATGGCATGTCTTCACAACAAAGGGAAAACCTTCAGTCTGCCTCCAGCTAGCCAAGTGTTAACCACGGACGCTTCGGATTACGCATGGGGAGCCCACATGCAGGGGAAAGGACTGCAAGGTTTTTGGACAGAGGATCAGAAGCACCTACATATCAATTTAAAAGAGATGTTGGCTGTACAGAATGCCCTCTTGGCTTTCAGGGATCTTCTACAGCCAGGACAACTACTGATATGGACAGACAACACCACAGTTATGTGGTACATAAACAAGCAAGGGGGTTCACACTCCTACCCCCTTTGCAGACTAGCCATGACTCTATGGAACACAGCTGTAGCTTGCAAAGTGGATCTACAAGCTCAGTTCCTGCCAGGGAAACAAAATATTCTGGCAGACAGCCTGAGCAGGAACCTGTCAGACCCACACGAGTGGATGCTAGACACCCAAATATTCAAGATGATTACTGAAGCCTGGGGCTGCCCGGACATAGATCTATTTGCATCCCCTCTCAACCACCAGTTACAGATTTTTTGCACAAGGACATTTCACAAACTAGCATGGAAAGTGGATGCTCTCTCATTCAGTTGGAGAAACCTTTTGGGGTATGCCTTTCCTCCACTACCTCTTCTTCCACGGGTGTTATTAAAGATCAAACAGGACAAACCCAAGATGATTTTACTGGCCCGAAATTGGCCTCGTCAATTTTGGTACTCAACACTGATGAATCTATCCCAGGAGCCTCCTTGGATTCTACCTCAGATACCAAATCTTTTGTCCCAACACCGGGGCCAGGTTCTGCACTCCCATACCAAAACTCTCAGCCTGGCAGCTTGGCAAATTCAGGGTCTATGATTATTCCTACCCTTCCCAAACAGGTCATGGATGTCATCTTAGAAGCCAGACGGCCTAGCACTAGAAAATCTTATGCAGGTAAATGGAAGAGATTTTGCACCTGGATGCATGCTCAGGATTCGGATCCTCTCATTCCTAATATCCCATTGATTTTACATTACCTGACAGACATGCTACATAAGGGTTTATCCTTCTCCTCCATAAAAATACATGCCTCAGCTATCTCTGCACATTACAATACAGATCCTCCAATCTTTTCGCATCCACTTCTGAAACAATATCTCAGAGGAGCAAAGAATTTAATGCCCCCCCTAGGACACCACCCATTCCTGCCTGGGACCTCAACTATATTCTGGAAAAACTCACTCTGCCTCCTTTTGAGCCTGCTGCCACATCTGGAATTAAGTATTTATCATAGAAAACAGCTATCCTACTGGCTTTGACTGCAGCCAGGAGAGTCTCGGAGTTACAAGCACTCATGGCTGTGGAACCTAATATTATTTTTCACCAAGATAGGGTGTCTTTAAGGATCAATCCTACTTTCATGCCTAAAGTGGTTTCCAAAGTGGCTTTAAATCAAACTATTCACCTGCCAACTTTTTTCACTAATCCACAAAGTAAGGGGGAAAGGATCTTGCATTCCTTGGATGTACACAGGCAACTACGTTTTTACCTGGACAGAACCAAGGATATCAGGAAAAGAGCAACTGTTTGTTTCTTATGCAACAAATTCTCAAGGCAAAGCTATTTCAAAACAGACCATTTCTAAATGGATTGCTCATGGAATCAGATTTTGTTACTCTCATCATGGAAAGCAAATCCCAGGAAAAATTAGAACTCACTCTACCAGAGCTGCTGCTACTTCAGCTGCCTTTCTCAGGGGAGTACCTACCAAAGATATTTTGGAAGCTGCAACTTGGAGTTCAGTGCATACTTTTTCTAAGCACTATAATCTCCCTCTTTACTCTAAGTCTAGGGCAGGCTTTGCTTCTGCAGTCTTGCAGGGCCTTCTAGCCGCCCCTTCTACTCTATAACCACCACCCTTTATCTCAGCTTTGGGATTCAACCCTACAGTGATGACTGCAGCAGTGAAACACGATGAACATAGTACAGTTGTGTACACTTACCATAAATGTAGATGTTAGAGTGTCTTCACTGTTGCAGTCTGGGTTACCAACCCTCCTAACCCCTCTTATACTTTCATTACTGTGGTTTCCTACTTCACTCTTCTTCTGAGGTGTATTTGCTACAGAGTATGGGGTTTGTTGTATGTTACATTTTTGTTTTACTATTAGCCTTCACTTTTGGGGCACCTGACATCTAGGGCAAGAAA